>NW_026610963.1:0-142308 GCF_029499605.1 Hyla sarda | reverse complement strand
TAACCATAGGGATTTGTGATGTCACCTAGAACCTTCACAGCAGCGACAGCTTTATGAGGAGCATCAGCACTTGCTCTGCCTGAGCAGAACCATCACCGCCATAGGTTGTCAAATAACCCGGATTTAACCCACACAGGTCAGTCCAATGGGGTGCAGGCATGTCCTCTATGCTTACAGCTTCCCGTGGGTGTTGGTTTGATACCGTTTGGGGACAGCCAAGGAGGCATCTGCAGGCAACAAAGGTAGGTGTGTGCTTGTGTGTGTGTTCCTATGCAGATCCTAAGCCAGTGTCACATGCAAGTAGGAGGAGTAAGAAGAGGGTTCCTGGCAAATCCGGGTTATGGATTGCATTTAAAAAGGCCCCGTGGAGTGCAATGGGGCCCCTGTCTTGCTGCTTAGCAATAATGGTATGGGTTTAGGTTCTGCTGTGTGTACTGGTGGTTGACTGCCCCCCAGCCCAGAGTGTGCATGAAAATTGTCTGGCAGCCTCCTGACAGCAAGCAGTGATAGTGCCCATGAAGGGGACCTTGTTGGGCCCCGCCCCTTTCACGGTTATCGCTTCTCGGCCTTTTGGCTAAGATCAAGTGTAGTATCTGTTCTTATCAGTTTAATATCTGATACGTCCCCTATCTGGGGACCATATATTAAATGGATTTTTGAGAACGGAGGGCTGATTTCGAAGCTTGCTTCCGTCGCCCTATGCATTGACCCGATATGGCAGTATCTTCGGGTACAGTGCACCACCCCCTTACAGGGTTAAAAAGAAAGATTCCTACTTTCATTGCTACCTGCTTGCTTGCTGGCTAGCCAGCTAGCCAGCCCTGTGGCCTTGCTGCTGCTGCTTCTGCAGCCAAAAAACAAAAGGTGGTGCTGCTGCTGCTGCTTCTGCTGCTTCTGCTTCTGCTTGTGTCTGGCCGCTGTTGGAGCGTCCAGGCACAGGACTTCTGCTGCTGCTGACTAATGGCCTCCTTAATTGGATCATTTGAGTAGCCAGCACACCTGTGCAGGTAGGGCATGACATGATAGGCAGCTGCCTTGATAGCGGGTGGGTGCTGAATGTTCCTAATTGACAAAATAAGATTAATGCTTATGAAGAAATATAAAATCTCATCCCTTCCCCAATATCGCGCCACACCCCTACCCCTTAATTCCCTGGTTGAACTTGATGGACATATGTCTTTTTTCGACCGTACTAACTATGTAACTATGTAACATAACATGGGGGGGGGGGGGGGGGGGTCTCCTGGCTGTTCACACAGGTGTGTCATTGCTGTACATTGACCATGCATTGCTTCTGTGGTATTGCAAAGGCAAAGACAAATGCTTCCAGCCATCCATTGCACTAATGGATTGGTCATCAGCCTGGCTGTCTATGTCCCGCATCAATATAGACCAAAGTACAGAGGGTTAGGCTATGCTATTGTGCACCTACCTGATGCATCAGAAGGTGCGAGGCCCTTGCTAAATTCTGTGCACAGACTTTGAGATCTATGCTTTAGGACTGTATCTAAACCTGCTCCAACATGGACTGACATTCTGGCCTACTTTCAGCCGATGCGACTTGTCTGTCGCTGAACAGTCGCTTTTTATGTATTCAGCACCTATGTATAATGTTGTAAAAATGCTCTAGAAGCTAAAGTCGCAGAAATGTCGCACATATTTGGCCTGCAACTTTCTGTGCGACAAATTCAGACAGGAAAAATCAGTATAAATCCTTAGAAAATTATCCCCCAGTGTCTCCATCTGCTGGCGGTATTGAATAAGCATTGCTGCACTGATGGGGTATGCATTAGACGAAAAAAAGAAGAAAAAGAAGAATAATACGCCCAGAAAAGAGGCGAAAAGGAGAAAAACGTAAAAAACGTGAAAAAAAAGTAAGAGGAAGAGAAGGGAAAAAAAGGTGGAAATGGGGTTTTAAAAGTGATTTCGGCGGAGAAATAATATATATATATATATATATATTATATATATATATATATATATACGCGCACACACACACATATATATAAACGTATTCTCCGTTGAGATATTGCAGCCGCTGCTGTGTCCAGGCCCAGGAGCCTTAGCACTGTGCTATGATGTCACTCAATACCACTGACATCACTAGGTGTAAACAACATCTCTCCTTTGCTGTGTATGTGACTATGGAGCTGTTTGGTGATGTCGTCTATTACGGCCTTCATAGAAGCAACAGGAGATTGTTGCATCCATCTAGAACCCTCAGAACTACAGTGCTATGATGTCACTCACTTCCACAGGCCTTGCAGAGTGTAAACAACAACAACCCAGCTTTGTTGTGTATGTAACCATAGGGATTTGTGATGTCACCTAGAACCTTCACAGCAGCGACAGCTTTATGAGGAGCATCAGCACTGCTCTGCCTGAGCAGAACCATCACCGCCATAGGTTGTCAAATAACCCGGATTTAACCACACAGGTAAGTCCAATGGGGTGCAGGCATGTCCTCTATGCTTACAGCTTCCGTGGGTGTTGGTTTGATACCGTTTGGGGACAGCCAAGGAGGCATCTGCAGGCAACAAAGGTAGGTGTGTGCTTGTGTGTGTGTTTCCTATGCAGATCCTAAGCCCAGTGGTCACATGCAAGTAGGAGGAGTAAGAAGGGTTCCTGGCAAATCCGGGTTATGGATTGCATTTAAAAAGGCCCCGTGGGAGTGCAATGGGCCCCTGTCTTGCTGCTTAGCAATAATGGTATGGGTTTAGGTTCTGCTGTGTGTACTGGTGGTTGACTGCCCCCCAGCCCAGAGTGTGCATGGAAAATTGTCTGGCAGCCTCCCTGACAGCAAGCAGTGATAGTGCCCATGAAGGGGACCTTGTTGGGCCCGCCCCTTCACGGTTATCGCTTCTCGGCCTTTTGGCTAAGATCAAGTGTAGTATCTGTTCTTATCAGTTTAATATCTGATACGTCCCCTATCTGGGGACCATATATTAAATGATTTTTGAGAACGGGGGCTGATTTCGAAGCTTGCTTCCGTCGCCCTATGCATTGACCCGATATGGCAGTATCTTCGGGTACAGTGCACACCCCCTTACAGGGTTAAAAGAAAGATTCCTACTTTCATTGGCTACCTGCTTGCTTGCTGGCTAGCCAGCTAGCCAGCCCTGTGGGCCTTGCTGCTGCTGCTTCTGCAGCCAAAAAACAAAAGGTGGTGCTGCTGCTGCTGCTTCTGCTGCTTCTGCTTCTGCTTGTGTCTGGCCGCTGTTGGAGCGTCCAGGCACAGGACTTCTGCTGCTGCTGACTAAATGGCCTCCTTAATTGGATCATTTGAGTAGCCAGCACACCTGTGCAGGTAGGGCATGACATGATAGGCAGCTGCCTTGATAGCGGGTGGGTGCTGAATGTTCCTAATTGACAAAATAAGATTAATGCTTATGAAGAAATATAAAATCTCATCCCTTCCCCCAATATCGCGCCACACCCCTACCCCTTAATTCCCTGGTTGAACTTGATGGACATATGTCTTTTTTCGACCGTACTAACTATGTAACTATGTAACATAACATGGGGGGGGGGGGGGGGGTCTCCTGGCTGTTCACACAGGTGTGTCATTGCTGTACATTGACCATGCATTGCTTCTGTGGTATTGCAAAGGCAAAGACAAATGCTTCCAGCCATCCATTGCACTAATGGATTGGTCATCAGCTGGCTGTCTATGTCCCGCATCAATATAGACCAAAGTACAGAGGGTTAGGCTATGCTATTGTGCACCTACCTGATGCATCAGAAGGTGCGAGGCCCTTGCTAAATTCTGTGCACAGACTTTGAGATCTATGCTTTAGACTGTATCTAAACCTGCTCCAACATGGACTGACATTCTGGCCTACTTTCAGCCGATGCGACTTGTCTGTCGCTGAACAGTCGCTTTTTATGTATTCAGCACCTATGTATAATGTTGTAAAAATGCTCTAGAAGCTAAAGTCGCAGAAATGTCGCACATATTTGGCCTGCAACTTTCTGTGCGACAAATTCAGACAGGAAAATCAGTATAAATCCTTAGAAAATTATCCCCCAGTGTCTCCATCTGCTGGCGGTATTGAATAAGCATTGCTGCACTGATGGGGTATGCATTAGACGAAAAAAAAGAAGAAAAAGAAGAATAATACGCCCAGAAAAGAGGCGAAAAGGAGAAAAACGTAAAAAAACGTGAAAAAAAAGTAAGAGGAAGAGAAGGGAAAAAAAAGGTGGAAATGGGTTTAAAAGTGATTTCGGCGGAGAAATATATATATATATATATATATATATATATATATATATATATATATACGCGCACACACACACATATATATAAACGAATTCTCCGTTGAGATATTGCAGCCGCTGCTGTGTCCAGGCCCAGGAGCCTTAGCACTGTGCTATGATGGTCACTCAATACCACTGACATCACTAGGTGTAAACAACATCTCTCCTTTGCTGTGTATGTGACTATGGAGCTGTTTGGTGATGTCGTCTATTACGGCCTTCATAGAAGCAACAGGAGATTGTTGCATCCATCTAGAACCCTCAGAACTACAGTGCTATGATGTCACTCACTTCCACAGCCTTGCAGAGTGTAAACAACAACAACCCAGCTTTGTTGTGTATGTAACCTAGGGATTTGTGATGTCACCTAGAACCTTCACAGCAGCGACAGCTTTATGAGGAGCATCAGCACTGCTCTGCCTGAGCAGAACCATCACCGCCATAGGTTGTCAAATAACCCGGATTTAACCCACACAGGTAAGTCCAATGGGGTGCAGGCATGTCCTCTATGCTTACAGCTTCCCGTGGGTGTTGGTTTGATACCGTTTGGGGACAGCCAAGGAGGCATCTGCAGGCAACAAAGGTAGGTGTGTGCTTGTGTGTGTGTTTCCTATGCAGATCCTAAGCCCAGTGTCACATGCAAGTAGGAGGAGTAAGAAGGGTTCCTGGCAAATCCGGGTTATGGATTGCATTTAAAAAGGCCCCGTGGGAGTGCAATGGGCCCCTGTCTTGCTGCTTAGCAATAATGGTATGGGTTTAGGTTCTGCTGTGTGTACTGGTGGTTGACTGCCCCCCAGCCCAGAGTGTGCATGGAAAATTGTCTGGCAGCCTCCCTGACAGCAAGCAGTGATAGTGCCCATGAAGGGGACCTTGTTGGGCCGCCCTTTCACGGTTATCGCTTCTCGGCCTTTTGGCTAAGATCAAGTGTAGTATCTGTTCTTATCAGTTTAATATCTGATACGTCCCCTATCTGGGGACCATATATTAAATGGATTTTGAGAACGGGGGCTGATTTCGAAGCTTGCTTCCGTCGCCCTATGCATTGACCCGATATGGCAGTATCTTCGGGTACAGTGCACCACCCCCTTACAGGGTTAAAAAGAAAGATTCCTACTTTCATTGCTACCTGCTTGCTTGCTGGCTAGCCAGCTAGCCAGCCCTGTGGGCCTTGCTGCTGCTGCTTCTGCAGCCAAAAAACAAAAGGTGGTGCTGCTGCTGCTGCTTCTGCTGCTTCTGCTTCTGCTTGTGTCTGGCCGCTGTTGGAGCGTCCAGGCACAGGACTTCTGCTGCTGCTGACTAAATGGCCTCCTTAATTGGATCATTTGAGTAGCCAGCACACCTGTGCAGGTAGGGGCATGACATGATAGGCAGCTGCCTTGATAGCGGGTGGGTGCTGAATGTTCCTAATTGACAAAATAAGATTAATGCTTATGAAGAAATATAAAATCTCATCCTTCCCCAATATCGCGCCACACCCCTACCCCTTAATTCCCTGGTTGAACTTGATGGACATATGTCTTTTTCGACCGTACTAACTATGTAACTATGTAACATAACATGGGGGGGGGGGGGGGGGTCTCCTGGCTGTTCACACAGGTGTGTCATTGCTGTACATTGACCATGCATTGCTTCTGTGGTATTGCAAAGGCAAAGACAAATGCTTCCAGCCATCCATTGCACTAATGGATTGGTCATCAGCTGGCTGTCTATGTCCCGCATCAATATAGACCAAAGTACAGAGGGTTAGGCTATGCTATTGTGCACCTACCTGATGCATCAGAAGGTGCGAGGCCCTTGCTAAATTCTGTGCACAGACTTTGAGATCTATGCTTTAGACTGTATCTAAACCTGCTCCAACATGGACTGACATTCTGGCCTACTTTCAGCCGATGCGACTTGTCTGTCGCTGAACAGTCGCTTTTTATGTATTCAGCACCTATGTATAATGTTGTAAAAATGCTCTAGAAGCTAAAGTCGCAGAAATGTCGCACATATTTGGCCTGCAACTTTCTGTGCGACAAATTCAGACAGGAAAAATCAGTATAAATCCTTAGAAAATTATCCCCAGTGTCTCCATCTGCTGGCGGTATTGAATAAGCATTGCTGCACTGATGGGGTATGCATTAGACGAAAAAAAGAAGAAAAAGAAGAATAATACGCCCAGAAAAGAGGCGAAAGGAGAAAAACGTAAAAAAACGTTGAAAAAAAAGTAAGAGGAAGAGAAGGGAAAAAAAGGTGGAAATGGGTTTAAAAGTGATTTCGGCGGAGAAATATATATATATATATATATATATATATATATATATATATATATATACGCGCACACACACACATATATATAAACGTATTCTCCGTTGAGATATTGCAGCCGCTGCTGTGTCCAGGCCCAGGAGCCTTAGCACTGTGCTATGATGTCACTCAATACCACTGACATCACTAGGTGTAAACAACATCTCTCCTTTGCTGTGTATGTGACTATGGAGCTGTTTGGTGATGTCGTCTATTACGGCCTTCATAGAAGCAACAGGAGATTGTTGCATCCATCTAGAACCCTCAGAACTACAGTGCTATGATGTCACTCACTTCCACAGGCCTTGCAGAGTGTAAACAACAACAACCCAGCTTTGTTGTGTATGTAACCATAGGGATTTGTGATGTCACCTAGAACCTTCACAGCAGCGACAGCTTTATGAGGAGCATCAGCACTGCTCTGCCTGAGCAGAACCATCACCGCCATAGGTTGTCAAATAACCCGGATTTAACCCACACAGGTAAGTCCAATGGGGTGCAGGCATGTCCTCTATGCTTACAGCTTCCCGTGGGTGTTGGTTTGATACCGTTTGGGGACAGCCAAGGAGGCATCTGCAGGCAACAAAGGTAGGTGTGTGCTTGTGTGTGTGTTTCCTATGCAGATCCTAAGCCCAGTGTCACATGCAAGTAGGAGGAGTAAGAAGGGTTCCTGGCAAATCCGGTTATGGATTGCATTTAAAAAAGGCCCCGTGGGAGTGCAATGGGCCCCTGTCTTGCTGCTTAGCAATAATGGTATGGGTTTAGGTTCTGCTGTGTGTACTGGTGGTTGACTGCCCCCCAGCCCAGAGTGTGCATGGAAAATTGTCTGGCAGCCCTCCTGACAGCAAGCAGTGATAGTGCCCATGAAGGGGACCTTGTTGGGCCCGCCCTTTCACGGTTATCGCTTCTCGGCCTTTTGGCTAAGATCAAGTGTAGTATCTGTTCTTATCAGTTTAATATCTGATACGTCCCCTATCTGGGGACCATATATTAAATGGATTTTGAGAACGGGGGCTGATTTCGAAGCTTGCTTCCGTCGCCCTATGCATTGACCCGATATGGCAGTATCTTCGGGTACAGTGCACCACCCCCTTACAGGGTTAAAAAGAAAGATTCCTACTTTCATTGCTACCTGCTTGCTTGCTGGCTAGCCAGCTAGCCAGCCCTGTGGGCCTTGCTGCTGCTGCTTCTGCAGCCAAAAAACAAAAGGTGGTGCTGCTGCTGCTGCTTCTGCTGCTTCTGCTTCTGCTTGTGTCTGGCCGCTGTTGGAGCGTCCAGGCACAGGACTTCTGCTGCTGCTGACTAAATGGCCTCCTTAATTGGATCATTTGAGTAGCCAGCACACCTGTGCAGGTAGGCATGACATGATAGGCAGCTGCCTTGATAGCGGGTGGGTGCTGAATGTTCCTAATTGACAAAATAAGATTAATGCTTATGAAGAAATATAAAATCTCATCCCTTCCCCAATATCGCGCCACACCCCTACCCCTTAATTCCCTGGTTGAACTTGATGGACATATGTCTTTTTTCGACCGTACTAACTATGTAACTATGTAACATAACATGGGGGGGGGGGGGGGGGTCCTCCTGGCTGTTCACACAGGTGTGTCATTGCTGTACATTGACCATGCATTGCTTCTGTGGTATTGCAAAGGCAAAGACAAATGCTTCCAGCCATCCATTGCACTAATGGATTGGTCATCAGCTGGCTGTCTATGTCCCGCATCAATATAGACCAAAGTACAGAGGTTAGGCTATGCTATTGTGCACCTACCTGATGCATCAGAAGGTGCGAGGCCCTTGCTAAATTCTGTGCACAGACTTTGAGATCTATGCTTTAGACTGTATCTAAACCTGCTCCAACATGGACTGACATTCTGGCCTACTTTCAGCCGATGCGACTTGTCCTGTCGCTGAACAGTCGCTTTTTATGTATTCAGCACCTATGTATAATGTTGTAAAAATGCTCTAGAAGCTAAAGTCGCAGGAAATGTCGCACATATTTGGCCTGCAACTTTCTGTGCGACAAATTCAGACAGGAAAAATCAGTATAAATCCTTAGAAAATTATCCCCCAGTGTCTCCATCTGCTGGCGGTATTGAATAAGCATTGCTGCACTGATGGGGTATGCATTAGACGAAAAAAAGAAGAAAAAGAAGAATAATACGCCCAGAAAAGAGGCGAAAAGGAGAAAAACGTAAAAAAAACGTGAAAAAAAGTAAGAGGAAGAGAAGGGAAAAAAAGGTGGAAATGGGTTTAAAGTGATTTCGGCGGAGAAATATATATATATATATATATATATATATATATAATATATATATATATACGCGCACACACACACATATATATAAACGTATTCTCCGTTGAGATATTGCAGCCGCTGCTGTGTCCAGCCCAGGAGCCTTAGCACTGTGCTATGATGTCACTCAATACCACTGACATCACTAGGTGTAAACAACATCTCTCCTTTGCTGTGTATGTGACTATGGAGCTGTTTGGTGATGTCGTCTATTACGGCCTTCATAGAAGCAACAGGAGATTGTTGCATCCATCTAGAACCCTCAGAACTACAGTGCTATGATGTCACTCACTTCCACAGGCCTTGCAGAGTGTAAACAACAACAACCCAGCTTTGTTGTGTATGTAACCATAGGGATTTGTGATGTCACCTAGAACCTTCACAGCAGCGACAGCTTTATGAGGAGCATCAGCACTGCTCTGCCTGAGCAGAACCATCACCGCCATAGGTTGTCAAATAACCCGGATTTAACCCACACAGGTAAGTCCAATGGGGTGCAGGCCATGTCCTCTATGCTTACAGCTTCCCGTGGGTGTTGGTTTGATACCGTTTGGGGACAGCCAAGGAGGCATCTGCAGGCAACAAAGGTAGGTGTGTGCTTGTGTGTGTGTTTCCTATGCAGATCCTAAGCCCAGTGTCACATGCAAGTAGGAGGAGTAAGAAGGGTTCCTGGCAAATCCGGGTTATGGATTGCATTTAAAAAGGCCCCGTGGGAGTGCAATGGCCCCTGTCTTGCTGCTTAGCAATAATGGTATGGGTTTAGGTTCTGCTGTGTGTACTGGTGGTTGACTGCCCCCAGCCCAGAGTGTGCATGGAAAATTGTCTGGCAGCCTCCTGACAGCAAGCAGTGATAGTGCCCATGAAGGGGACCTTGTTGGGCCCGCCCCTTTCACGGTTATCGCTTCTCGGCCTTTTGGCTAAGATCAAGTGTAGTATCTGTTCTTATCAGTTTAATATCTGATACGTCCCCTATCTGGGACCATATATTAAATGGATTTTTGAGAACGGGGGCTGATTTCGAAGCTTGCTTCCGTCGCCCTATGCATTGACCCGATATGGCAGTATCTTCGGGTACAGTGCACCACCCCCTTACAGGGTTAAAAAGAAAGATTCCTACTTTCATTGCTACCTGCTTGCTTGCCTGGCTAGCCAGCTAGCCAGCCCTGTGGGCCTTGCTGCTGCTGCTTCTGCAGCCAAAAAACAAAAGGTGGTGCTGCTGCTGCTGCTTCTGCTGCTTCTGCTTCTGCTTGTGTCTGGCCGCTGTTGGAGCGTCCAGGCACAGGACTTCTGCTGCTGCTGACTAAATGGCCTCCTTAATTGGATCATTTGAGTAGCCAGCACACCTGTGCAGGTAGGGCATGACATGATAGGCAGCTGCCTTGATAGCGGGTGGGTGCTGAATGTTCCTAATTGACAAAATAAGATTAATGCTTATGAAGAAATATAAAATCTCATCCCTTCCCCAATATCGCGCCACACCCCTACCCCTTAATTCCCTGGTTGGAACTTGATGGACATATGTCTTTTTTCGACCGTACTAACTATGTAACTATGTAACATAACATGGGGGGGGGGGGGGGGGTCTCCTGGCTGTTCACACAGGTGTGTCATTGCTGTACATTGACCATGCATTGCTTCTGTGGTATTGCAAAGGCAAAGACAAATGCTTCCAGCCATCCATTGCACTAATGGATTGGTCATCAGCTGGCTGTCTATGTCCCGCATCAATATAGACCAAAGTACAGAGGGTTAGGCTATGCTATTGTGCACCTACCTGATGCATCAGAAGGTGCGAGGCCCTTGCTAAATTCTGTGCACAGACTTTGAGATCTATGCTTTAGACTGTATCTAAACCTGCTCCAACATGGACTGACATTCTGGCCTACTTTCAGCCGATGCGACTTGTCTGTCGCTGAACAGTCGCTTTTTATGTATTCAGCACCTATGTATAATGTTGTAAAAATGCTCTAGAAGCTAAAGTCGCAGAAATGTCGCACATATTTGGCCTGCAACTTTCTGTGCGACAAATTCAGACAGGAAAAATCAGTATAAATCCTTAGAAAATTATCCCCCAGTGTCTCCATCTGCTGGCGGTATTGAATAAGCATTGCTGCACTGATGGGGTATGCATTAGACGAAAAAAAAGAAGAAAAAAGAAGAATAATACGCCCAGAAAAGAGGCGAAAAGGAGAAAAACGTAAAAAAACGTGAAAAAAAAGTAAGAGGAAGAGAAGGGAAAAAAAGGTGGAAATGGGTTTAAAAGTGATTTCGGCGGAGAAATATATATATATATATATATATATATATATATATATATATATATACGCGCACACACACACATATATATAAACGTATTCTCCGTTGAGATATTGCAGCCGCTGCTGTGTCCAGGCCCAGGAGCCTTAGCACTGTGCTATGATGTCACTCAATACCACTGACATCACTAGGTGTAAACAACATCTCTCCTTTGCTGTGTATGTGACTATGGAGCTGTTTGGTGATGTCGTCTATTACGGCCTTCATAGAAGCAACAGGAGATTGTTGCATCCATCTAGAACCCTCAGAACTACAGTGCTATGATGTCACTCACTTCCACAGGCCTTGCAGAGTGTAAACAACAACAACCCAGCTTTGTTGTGTATGTAACCATAGGGATTTGTGATGTCACCTAGAACCTTCACAGCAGCGACAGCTTTATGAGGAGCATCAGCACTGCTCTGCCTGAGCAGAACCATCACCGCCATAGGTTGTCAAATAACCCGGATTTAACCCACACAGGTAAGTCCAATGGGGTGCAGGCATGTCCTCTATGCTTACAGCTTCCCGTGGGTGTTGGTTTGATACCGTTTGGGGACAGCCAAGGAGGCATCTGCAGGCAACAAAGGTAGGTGTGTGCTTGTGTGTGTGTTTCCTATGCAGATCCTAAGCCCAGTGTCACATGCAAGTAGGAGGAGTAAGAAGGGTTCCTGGCAAATCCGGGTTATGGATTGCATTTAAAAAGGCCCCGTGGGAGTGCAATGGGCCCCTGTCTTGCTGCTTAGCAATAATGGTATGGGTTTAGGTTCTGCTGTGTGTACTGGTGGTTGACTGCCCCCCAGCCCAGAGTGTGCATGGAAAATTGTCTGGCAGCCTCCCTGACAGCAAGCAGTGATAGTGCCCATGAAGGGGACCTTGTTGGGCCCGCCCCTTTCACGGTTATCGCTTCTCGGCCTTTTGGCTAAGATCAAGTGTAGTATCTGTTCTTATCAGTTTAATATCTGATACGTCCCCTATCTGGGGACCATATATTAAATGGATTTTTGAGAACGGGGGCTGATTTCGAAGCTTGCTTCCGTCGCCCTATGCATTGACCCGATATGGCAGTATCTTCGTGGGTACAGTGCACCACCCCCTTACAGGGTTAAAAAGAAAGATTCCTACTTTCATTGCTACCTGCTTGCTTGCTGGCTAGCCAGCTAGCCAGCCCTGTGGGCCTTGCTGCTGCTGCTTCTGCAGCCAAAAAACAAAAGGTGGTGCTGCTGCTGCTGCTTCTGCTGCTTCTGCTTCTGCTTGTGTCTGGCCGCTGTTGGAGCGTCCAGGCACAGGACTTCTGCTGCTGCTGACTAAATGGCCTCCTTAATTGGATCATTTGAGTAGCCAGCACACCTGTGCAGGTAGGGCATGACATGATAGGCAGCTGCCTTGATAGCGGGTGGGTGCTGAATGTTCCTAATTGACAAAATAAGATTAATGCTTATGAAGAAATATAAAATCTCATCCCTTCCCCAATATCGCGCCACACCCCTACCCCTTAATTCCCTGGTTGAACTTGATGGACATATGTCTTTTTTCGACCGTACTAACTATGTAACTATGTAACATAACATGGGGGGGGGGGGGGGGGTCTCCTGGCTGTTCACACAGGTGTGTCATTGCTGTACATTGACCATGCATTGCTTCTGTGGTATTGCAAAGGCAAAGACAAATGCTTCCAGCCATCCATTGCACTAATGGATTGGTCATCAGCTGGCTGTCTATGTCCCGCATCAATATAGACCAAAGTACAGAGGGTTAGGCTATGCTATTGTGCACCTACCTGATGCATCAGAAGGTGCGAGGCCCTTGCTAAATTCTGTGCACAGACTTTGAGATCTATGCTTTAGACTGTATCTAAACCTGCTCCAACATGGACTGACATTCTGGCCTACTTTCAGCCGATGCGACTTGTCTGTCGCTGAACAGTCGCTTTTTATGTATTCAGCACCTATGTATAATGTTGTAAAAATGCTCTAGAAGCTAAAGTCGCAGAAATGTCGCACATATTTGGCCTGCAACTTTCTGTGCGACAAATTCAGACAGGAAAAATCAGTATAAATCCTTAGAAAATTATCCCCCAGTGTCTCCATCTGCTGGCGGTATTGAATAAGCATTGCTGCACTGATGGGGTATGCATTAGACGAAAAAAAAGAAGAAAAAGAAGAATAATACGCCCAGAAAAGAGGCGAAAAGGAGAAAAACGTAAAAAAACGTGAAAAAAAAGTAAGAGGAAGAGAAGGGAAAAAAAGGTGGAAATGGGTTTAAAAGTGATTTCGGCGGAGAAATATATATATATATATATATATATATATATATATATATATATATACGCGCACACACACACATATATATAAACGTATTCTCCGTTGAGATATTGCAGCCGCTGCTGTGTCCAGGCCCAGGAGCCTTAGCACTGTGCTATGATGTCACTCAATACCACTGACATCACTAGGTGTAAACAACATCTCTCCTTTGCTGTGTATGTGACTATGGAGCTGTTTGGTGATGTCGTCTATTACGGCCTTCATAGAAGCAACAGGAGATTGTTGCATCCATCTAGAACCCTCAGAACTACAGTGCTATGATGTCACTCACTTCCACAGGCCTTGCAGAGTGTAAACAACAACAACCCAGCTTTGTTGTGTATGTAACCATAGGGATTTGTGATGTCACCTAGAACCTTCACAGCAGCGACAGCTTTATGAGGAGCATCAGCACTGCTCTGCCTGAGCAGAACCATCACCGCCATAGGTTGTCAAATAACCCGGATTTAACCCACACAGGTAAGTCCAATGGGGTGCAGGCATGTCCTCTATGCTTACAGCTTCCCGTGGGTGTTGGTTTGATACCGTTTGGGGACAGCCAAGGAGGCATCTGCAGGCAACAAAGGTAGGTGTGTGCTTGTGTGTGTGTTTCCTATGCAGATCCTAAGCCCAGTGTCACATGCAAGTAGGAGGAGTAAGAAGGGTTCCTGGCAAATCCGGGTTATGGATTGCATTTAAAAAGGCCCCGTGGGAGTGCAATGGGCCCCTGTCTTGCTGCTTAGCAATAATGGTATGGGTTTAGGTTCTGCTGTGTGTACTGGTGGTTGACTGCCCCCCAGCCCAGAGTGTGCATGGAAAATTGTCTGGCAGCCTCCCTGACAGCAAGCAGTGATAGTGCCCATGAAGGGGACCTTGTTGGGCCCGCCCCTTTCACGGTTATCGCTTCTCGGCCTTTTGGCTAAGATCAAGTGTAGTATCTGTTCTTATCAGTTTAATATCTGATACGTCCCCTATCTGGGGACCATATATTAAATGGATTTTTGAGAACGGGGGCTGATTTCGAAGCTTGCTTCCGTCGCCCTATGCATTGACCCGATATGGCAGTATCTTCGGGTACAGTGCACCACCCCCTTACAGGGTTAAAAAGAAAGATTCCTACTTTCATTGCTACCTGCTTGCTTGCTGGCTAGCCAGCTAGCCAGCCCTGTGGGCCTTGCTGCTGCTGCTTCTGCAGCCAAAAAACAAAAGGTGGTGCTGCTGCTGCTGCTTCTGCTGCTTCTGCTTCTGCTTGTGTCTGGCCGCTGTTGGAGCGTCCAGGCACAGGACTTCTGCTGCTGCTGACTAAATGGCCTCCTTAATTGGATCATTTGAGTAGCCAGCACACCTGTGCAGGTAGGGCATGACATGATAGGCAGCTGCCTTGATAGCGGGTGGGTGCTGAATGTTCCTAATTGACAAAATAAGATTAATGCTTATGAAGAAATATAAAATCTCATCCCTTCCCCAATATCGCGCCACACCCCTACCCCTTAATTCCCTGGTTGAACTTGATGGACATATGTCTTTTTTCGACCGTACTAACTATGTAACTATGTAACATAACATGGGGGGGGGGGGGGGGGGTCTCCTGGCTGTTCACACAGGTGTGTCATTGCTGTACATTGACCATGCATTGCTTCTGTGGTATTGCAAAGGCAAAGACAAATGCTTCCAGCCATCCATTGCACTAATGGATTGGTCATCAGCTGGCTGTCTATGTCCCGCATCAATATAGACCAAAGTACAGAGGGTTAGGCTATGCTATTGTGCACCTACCTGATGCATCAGAAGGTGCGAGGCCCTTGCTAAATTCTGTGCACAGACTTTGAGATCTATGCTTTAGACTGTATCTAAACCTGCTCCAACATGGACTGACATTCTGGCCTACTTTCAGCCGATGCGACTTGTCTGTCGCTGAACAGTCGCTTTTTATGTATTCAGCACCTATGTATAATGTTGTAAAAATGCTCTAGAAGCTAAAGTCGCAGAAATGTCGCACATATTTGGCCTGCAACTTTCTGTGCGACAAATTCAGACAGGAAAAATCAGTATAAATCCTTAGAAAATTATCCCCCAGTGTCTCCATCTGCTGGCGGTATTGAATAAGCATTGCTGCACTGATGGGGTATGCATTAGACGAAAAAAAAGAAGAAAAAGAAGAATAATACGCCCAGAAAAGAGGCGAAAAGGAGAAAAACGTAAAAAAACGTGAAAAAAAAGTAAGAGGAAGAGAAGGGAAAAAAAGGTGGAAATGGGTTTAAAAGTGATTTCGGCGGAGAAATATATATATATATATATATATATATATATATATATATATATATATACGCGCACACACACACATATATATAAACGTATTCTCCGTTGAGATATTGCAGCCGCTGCTGTGTCCAGGCCCAGGAGCCTTAGCACTGTGCTATGATGTCACTCAATACCACTGACATCACTAGGTGTAAACAACATCTCTCCTTTGCTGTGTATGTGACTATGGAGCTGTTTGGTGATGTCGTCTATTACGGCCTTCATAGAAGCAACAGGAGATTGTTGCATCCATCTAGAACCCTCAGAACTACAGTGCTATGATGTCACTCACTTCCACAGGCCTTGCAGAGTGTAAACAACAACAACCCAGCTTTGTTGTGTATGTAACCATAGGGATTTGTGATGTCACCTAGAACCTTCACAGCAGCGACAGCTTTATGAGGAGCATCAGCACTGCTCTGCCTGAGCAGAACCATCACCGCCATAGGTTGTCAAATAACCCGGATTTAACCCACACAGGTAAGTCCAATGGGGTGCAGGCATGTCCTCTATGCTTACAGCTTCCCGTGGGTGTTGGTTTGATACCGTTTGGGGACAGCCAAGGAGGCATCTGCAGGCAACAAAGGTAGGTGTGTGCTTGTGTGTGTGTTTCCTATGCAGATCCTAAGCCCAGTGTCACATGCAAGTAGGAGGAGTAAGAAGGGTTCCTGGCAAATCCGGGTTATGGATTGCATTTAAAAAGGCCCCGTGGGAGTGCAATGGGCCCCTGTCTTGCTGCTTAGCAATAATGGTATGGGTTTAGGTTCTGCTGTGTGTACTGGTGGTTGACTGCCCCCCAGCCCAGAGTGTGCATGGAAAATTGTCTGGCAGCCTCCCTGACAGCAAGCAGTGATAGTGCCCATGAAGGGGACCTTGTTGGGCCCGCCCCTTTCACGGTTATCGCTTCTCGGCCTTTTGGCTAAGATCAAGTGTAGTATCTGTTCTTATCAGTTTAATATCTGATACGTCCCCTATCTGGGGACCATATATTAAATGGATTTTTGAGAACGGGGGCTGATTTCGAAGCTTGCTTCCGTCGCCCTATGCATTGACCCGATATGGCAGTATCTTCGGGTACAGTGCACCACCCCCTTACAGGGTTAAAAAGAAAGATTCCTACTTTCATTGCTACCTGCTTGCTTGCTGGCTAGCCAGCTAGCCAGCCCTGTGGGCCTTGCTGCTGCTGCTTCTGCAGCCAAAAAACAAAAGGTGGTGCTGCTGCTGCTGCTTCTGCTGCTTCTGCTTCTGCTTGTGTCTGGCCGCTGTTGGAGCGTCCAGGCACAGGACTTCTGCTGCTGCTGACTAAATGGCCTCCTTAATTGGATCATTTGAGTAGCCAGCACACCTGTGCAGGTAGGGCATGACATGATAGGCAGCTGCCTTGATAGCGGGTGGGTGCTGAATGTTCCTAATTGACAAAATAAGATTAATGCTTATGAAGAAATATAAAATCTCATCCCTTCCCCAATATCGCGCCACACCCCTACCCCTTAATTCCCTGGTTGAACTTGATGGACATATGTCTTTTTTCGACCGTACTAACTATGTAACTATGTAACATAACATGGGGGGGGGGGGGGGGGTCTCCTGGCTGTTCACACAGGTGTGTCATTGCTGTACATTGACCATGCATTGCTTCTGTGGTATTGCAAAGGCAAAGACAAATGCTTCCAGCCATCCATTGCACTAATGGATTGGTCATCAGCTGGCTGTCTATGTCCCGCATCAATATAGACCAAAGTACAGAGGGTTAGGCTATGCTATTGTGCACCTACCTGATGCATCAGAAGGTGCGAGGCCCTTGCTAAATTCTGTGCACAGACTTTGAGATCTATGCTTTAGACTGTATCTAAACCTGCTCCAACATGGACTGACATTCTGGCCTACTTTCAGCCGATGCGACTTGTCTGTCGCTGAACAGTCGCTTTTTATGTATTCAGCACCTATGTATAATGTTGTAAAAATGCTCTAGAAGCTAAAGTCGCAGAAATGTCGCACATATTTGGCCTGCAACTTTCTGTGCGACAAATTCAGACAGGAAAAATCAGTATAAATCCTTAGAAAATTATCCCCCAGTGTCTCCATCTGCTGGCGGTATTGAATAAGCATTGCTGCACTGATGGGGTATGCATTAGACGAAAAAAAAGAAGAAAAAGAAGAATAATACGCCCAGAAAAGAGGCGAAAAGGAGAAAAACGTAAAAAAACGTGAAAAAAAAGTAAGAGGAAGAGAAGGGAAAAAAAGGTGGAAATGGGTTTAAAAGTGATTTCGGCGGAGAAATATATATATATATATATATATATATATATATATATATATATATACGCGCACACACACACATATATATAAACGTATTCTCCGTTGAGATATTGCAGCCGCTGCTGTGTCCAGGCCCAGGAGCCTTAGCACTGTGCTATGATGTCACTCAATACCACTGACATCACTAGGTGTAAACAACATCTCTCCTTTGCTGTGTATGTGACTATGGAGCTGTTTGGTGATGTCGTCTATTACGGCCTTCATAGAAGCAACAGGAGATTGTTGCATCCATCTAGAACCCTCAGAACTACAGTGCTATGATGTCACTCACTTCCACAGGCCTTGCAGAGTGTAAACAACAACAACCCAGCTTTGTTGTGTATGTAACCATAGGGATTTGTGATGTCACCTAGAACCTTCACAGCAGCGACAGCTTTATGAGGAGCATCAGCACTGCTCTGCCTGAGCAGAACCATCACCGCCATAGGTTGTCAAATAACCCGGATTTAACCCACACAGGTAAGTCCAATGGGGTGCAGGCATGTCCTCTATGCTTACAGCTTCCCGTGGGTGTTGGTTTGATACCGTTTGGGGACAGCCAAGGAGGCATCTGCAGGCAACAAAGGTAGGTGTGTGCTTGTGTGTGTGTTTCCTATGCAGATCCTAAGCCCAGTGTCACATGCAAGTAGGAGGAGTAAGAAGGGTTCCTGGCAAATCCGGGTTATGGATTGCATTTAAAAAGGCCCCGTGGGAGTGCAATGGGCCCCTGTCTTGCTGCTTAGCAATAATGGTATGGGTTTAGGTTCTGCTGTGTGTACTGGTGGTTGACTGCCCCCCAGCCCAGAGTGTGCATGGAAAATTGTCTGGCAGCCTCCCTGACAGCAAGCAGTGATAGTGCCCATGAAGGGGACCTTGTTGGGCCCGCCCCTTTCACGGTTATCGCTTCTCGGCCTTTTGGCTAAGATCAAGTGTAGTATCTGTTCTTATCAGTTTAATATCTGATACGTCCCCTATCTGGGGACCATATATTAAATGGATTTTTGAGAACGGGGGCTGATTTCGAAGCTTGCTTCCGTCGCCCTATGCATTGACCCGATATGGCAGTATCTTCGGGTACAGTGCACCACCCCCTTACAGGGTTAAAAAGAAAGATTCCTACTTTCATTGCTACCTGCTTGCTTGCTGGCTAGCCAGCTAGCCAGCCCTGTGGGCCTTGCTGCTGCTGCTTCTGCAGCCAAAAAACAAAAGGTGGTGCTGCTGCTGCTGCTTCTGCTGCTTCTGCTTCTGCTTGTGTCTGGCCGCTGTTGGAGCGTCCAGGCACAGGACTTCTGCTGCTGCTGACTAAATGGCCTCCTTAATTGGATCATTTGAGTAGCCAGCACACCTGTGCAGGTAGGGCATGACATGATAGGCAGCTGCCTTGATAGCGGGTGGGTGCTGAATGTTCCTAATTGACAAAATAAGATTAATGCTTATGAAGAAATATAAAATCTCATCCCTTCCCCAATATCGCGCCACACCCCTACCCCTTAATTCCCTGGTTGAACTTGATGGACATATGTCTTTTTTCGACCGTACTAACTATGTAACTATGTAACATAACATGGGGGGGGGGGGGGGGGTCTCCTGGCTGTTCACACAGGTGTGTCATTGCTGTACATTGACCATGCATTGCTTCTGTGGTATTGCAAAGGCAAAGACAAATGCTTCCAGCCATCCATTGCACTAATGGATTGGTCATCAGCTGGCTGTCTATGTCCCGCATCAATATAGACCAAAGTACAGAGGGTTAGGCTATGCTATTGTGCACCTACCTGATGCATCAGAAGGTGCGAGGCCCTTGCTAAATTCTGTGCACAGACTTTGAGATCTATGCTTTAGACTGTATCTAAACCTGCTCCAACATGGACTGACATTCTGGCCTACTTTCAGCCGATGCGACTTGTCTGTCGCTGAACAGTCGCTTTTTATGTATTCAGCACCTATGTATAATGTTGTAAAAATGCTCTAGAAGCTAAAGTCGCAGAAATGTCGCACATATTTGGCCTGCAACTTTCTGTGCGACAAATTCAGACAGGAAAAATCAGTATAAATCCTTAGAAAATTATCCCCCAGTGTCTCCATCTGCTGGCGGTATTGAATAAGCATTGCTGCACTGATGGGGTATGCATTAGACGAAAAAAAAGAAGAAAAAGAAGAATAATACGCCCAGAAAAGAGGCGAAAAGGAGAAAAACGTAAAAAAACGTGAAAAAAAAGTAAGAGGAAGAGAAGGGAAAAAAAGGTGGAAATGGGTTTAAAAGTGATTTCGGCGGAGAGAAATATATATATATATATATATATATATATATATATATATATATATATACGCGCACACACACACATATATATAAACGTATTCTCCGTTGAGATATTGCAGCCGCTGCTGTGTCCAGGCCCAGGAGCCTTAGCACTGTGCTATGATGTCACTCAATACCACTGACATCACTAGGTGTAAACAACATCTCTCCTTTGCTGTGTATGTGACTATGGAGCTGTTTGGTGATGTCGTCTATTACGGCCTTCATAGAAGCAACAGGAGATTGTTGCATCCATCTAGAACCCTCAGAACTACAGTGCTATGATGTCACTCACTTCCACAGGCCTTGCAGAGTGTAAACAACAACAACCCAGCTTTGTTGTGTATGTAACCATAGGGATTTGTGATGTCACCTAGAACCTTCACAGCAGCGACAGCTTTATGAGGAGCATCAGCACTGCTCTGCCTGAGCAGAACCATCACCGCCATAGGTTGTCAAATAACCCGGATTTAACCCACACAGGTAAGTCCAATGGGGTGCAGGCATGTCCTCTATGCTTACAGCTTCCCGTGGGTGTTGGTTTGATACCGTTTGGGGACAGCCAAGGAGGCATCTGCAGGCAACAAAGGTAGGTGTGTGCTTGTGTGTGTGTTTCCTATGCAGATCCTAAGCCCAGTGTCACATGCAAGTAGGAGGAGTAAGAAGGGTTCCTGGCAAATCCGGGTTATGGATTGCATTTAAAAAGGCCCCGTGGGAGTGCAATGGGCCCCTGTCTTGCTGCTTAGCAATAATGGTATGGGTTTAGGTTCTGCTGTGTGTACTGGTGGTTGACTGCCCCCCAGCCCAGAGTGTGCATGGAAAATTGTCTGGCAGCCTCCCTGACAGCAAGCAGTGATAGTGCCCATGAAGGGGACCTTGTTGGGCCCGCCCCTTTCACGGTTATCGCTTCTCGGCCTTTTGGCTAAGATCAAGTGTAGTATCTGTTCTTATCAGTTTAATATCTGATACGTCCCCTATCTGGGGACCATATATTAAATGGATTTTTGAGAACGGGGGCTGATTTCGAAGCTTGCTTCCGTCGCCCTATGCATTGACCCGATATGGCAGTATCTTCGGGTACAGTGCACCACCCCCTTACAGGGTTAAAAAGAAAGATTCCTACTTTCATTGCTACCTGCTTGCTTGCTGGCTAGCCAGCTAGCCAGCCCTGTGGGCCTTGCTGCTGCTGCTTCTGCAGCCAAAAAACAAAAGGTGGTGCTGCTGCTGCTGCTTCTGCTGCTTCTGCTTCTGCTTGTGTCTGGCCGCTGTTGGAGCGTCCAGGCACAGGACTTCTGCTGCTGCTGACTAAATGGCCTCCTTAATTGGATCATTTGAGTAGCCAGCACACCTGTGCAGGTAGGGCATGACATGATAGGCAGCTGCCTTGATAGCGGGTGGGTGCTGAATGTTCCTAATTGACAAAATAAGATTAATGCTTATGAAGAAATATAAAATCTCATCCCTTCCCCAATATCGCGCCACACCCCTACCCCTTAATTCCCTGGTTGAACTTGATGGACATATGTCTTTTTTCGACCGTACTAACTATGTAACTATGTAACATAACATGGGGGGGGGGGGGGGGGTCTCCTGGCTGTTCACACAGGTGTGTCATTGCTGTACATTGACCATGCATTGCTTCTGTGGTATTGCAAAGGCAAAGACAAATGCTTCCAGCCATCCATTGCACTAATGGATTGGTCATCAGCTGGCTGTCTATGTCCCGCATCAATATAGACCAAAGTACAGAGGGTTAGGCTATGCTATTGTGCACCTACCTGATGCATCAGAAGGTGCGAGGCCCTTGCTAAATTCTGTGCACAGACTTTGAGATCTATGCTTTAGACTGTATCTAAACCTGCTCCAACATGGACTGACATTCTGGCCTACTTTCAGCCGATGCGACTTGTCTGTCGCTGAACAGTCGCTTTTTATGTATTCAGCACCTATGTATAATGTTGTAAAAATGCTCTAGAAGCTAAAGTCGCAGAAATGTCGCACATATTTGGCCTGCAACTTTCTGTGCGACAAATTCAGACAGGAAAAATCAGTATAAATCCTTAGAAAATTATCCCCCAGTGTCTCCATCTGCTGGCGGTATTGAATAAGCATTGCTGCACTGATGGGGTATGCATTAGACGAAAAAAAAGAAGAAAAAGAAGAATAATACGCCCAGAAAAGAGGCGAAAAGGAGAAAAACGTAAAAAAACGTGAAAAAAAAGTAAGAGGAAGAGAAGGGAAAAAAAGGTGGAAATGGGTTTAAAAGTGATTTCGGCGGAGAAATATATATATATATATATATATATATATATATATATATATATATATACGCGCACACACACACATATATATAAACGTATTCTCCGTTGAGATATTGCAGCCGCTGCTGTGTCCAGGCCCAGGAGCCTTAGCACTGTGCTATGATGTCACTCAATACCACTGACATCACTAGGTGTAAACAACATCTCTCCTTTGCTGTGTATGTGACTATGGAGCTGTTTGGTGATGTCGTCTATTACGGCCTTCATAGAAGCAACAGGAGATTGTTGCATCCATCTAGAACCCTCAGAACTACAGTGCTATGATGTCACTCACTTCCACAGGCCTTGCAGAGTGTAAACAACAACAACCCAGCTTTGTTGTGTATGTAACCATAGGGATTTGTGATGTCACCTAGAACCTTCACAGCAGCGACAGCTTTATGAGGAGCATCAGCACTGCTCTGCCTGAGCAGAACCATCACCGCCATAGGTTGTCAAATAACCCGGATTTAACCCACACAGGTAAGTCCAATGGGGTGCAGGCATGTCCTCTATGCTTACAGCTTCCCGTGGGTGTTGGTTTGATACCGTTTGGGGACAGCCAAGGAGGCATCTGCAGGCAACAAAGGTAGGTGTGTGCTTGTGTGTGTGTTTCCTATGCAGATCCTAAGCCCAGTGTCACATGCAAGTAGGAGGAGTAAGAAGGGTTCCTGGCAAATCCGGGTTATGGATTGCATTTAAAAAGGCCCCGTGGGAGTGCAATGGGCCCCTGTCTTGCTGCTTAGCAATAATGGTATGGGTTTAGGTTCTGCTGTGTGTACTGGTGGTTGACTGCCCCCCAGCCCAGAGTGTGCATGGAAAATTGTCTGGCAGCCTCCCTGACAGCAAGCAGTGATAGTGCCCATGAAGGGGACCTTGTTGGGCCCGCCCCTTTCACGGTTATCGCTTCTCGGCCTTTTGGCTAAGATCAAGTGTAGTATCTGTTCTTATCAGTTTAATATCTGATACGTCCCCTATCTGGGGACCATATATTAAATGGATTTTTGAGAACGGGGGCTGATTTCGAAGCTTGCTTCCGTCGCCCTATGCATTGACCCGATATGGCAGTATCTTCGGGTACAGTGCACCACCCCCTTACAGGGTTAAAAAGAAAGATTCCTACTTTCATTGCTACCTGCTTGCTTGCTGGCTAGCCAGCTAGCCAGCCCTGTGGGCCTTGCTGCTGCTGCTTCTGCAGCCAAAAAACAAAAGGTGGTGCTGCTGCTGCTGCTTCTGCTGCTTCTGCTTCTGCTTGTGTCTGGCCGCTGTTGGAGCGTCCAGGCACAGGACTTCTGCTGCTGCTGACTAAATGGCCTCCTTAATTGGATCATTTGAGTAGCCAGCACACCTGTGCAGGTAGGGCATGACATGATAGGCAGCTGCCTTGATAGCGGGTGGGTGCTGAATGTTCCTAATTGACAAAATAAGATTAATGCTTATGAAGAAATATAAAATCTCATCCCTTCCCCAATATCGCGCCACACCCCTACCCCTTAATTCCCTGGTTGAACTTGATGGACATATGTCTTTTTTCGACCGTACTAACTATGTAACTATGTAACATAACATGGGGGGGGGGGGGGGGGTCTCCTGGCTGTTCACACAGGTGTGTCATTGCTGTACATTGACCATGCATTGCTTCTGTGGTATTGCAAAGGCAAAGACAAATGCTTCCAGCCATCCATTGCACTAATGGATTGGTCATCAGCTGGCTGTCTATGTCCCGCATCAATATAGACCAAAGTACAGAGGGTTAGGCTATGCTATTGTGCACCTACCTGATGCATCAGAAGGTGCGAGGCCCTTGCTAAATTCTGTGCACAGACTTTGAGATCTATGCTTTAGACTGTATCTAAACCTGCTCCAACATGGACTGACATTCTGGCCTACTTTCAGCCGATGCGACTTGTCTGTCGCTGAACAGTCGCTTTTTATGTATTCAGCACCTATGTATAATGTTGTAAAAATGCTCTAGAAGCTAAAGTCGCAGAAATGTCGCACATATTTGGCCTGCAACTTTCTGTGCGACAAATTCAGACAGGAAAAATCAGTATAAATCCTTAGAAAATTATCCCCCAGTGTCTCCATCTGCTGGCGGTATTGAATAAGCATTGCTGCACTGATGGGGTATGCATTAGACGAAAAAAAAGAAGAAAAAGAAGAATAATACGCCCAGAAAAGAGGCGAAAAGGAGAAAAACGTAAAAAAACGTGAAAAAAAAGTAAGAGGAAGAGAAGGGAAAAAAAGGTGGAAATGGGTTTAAAAGTGATTTCGGCGGAGAATATATATATATATATATATATATATATATATATATATATATATACGCGCACACACACACATATATATAAACGTATTCTCCGTTGAGATATTGCAGCCGCTGCTGTGTCCAGGCCCAGGAGCCTTAGCACTGTGCTATGATGTCACTCAATACCACTGACATCACTAGGTGTAAACAACATCTCTCCTTTGCTGTGTATGTGACTATGGAGCTGTTTGGTGATGTCGTCTATTACGGCCTTCATAGAAGCAACAGGAGATTGTTGCATCCATCTAGAACCCTCAGAACTACAGTGCTATGATGTCACTCACTTCCACAGGCCTTGCAGAGTGTAAACAACAACAACCCAGCTTTGTTGTGTATGTAACCATAGGGATTTGTGATGTCACCTAGAACCTTCACAGCAGCGACAGCTTTATGAGGAGCATCAGCACTGCTCTGCCTGAGCAGAACCATCACCGCCATAGGTTGTCAAATAACCCGGATTTAACCCACACAGGTAAGTCCAATGGGGTGCAGGCATGTCCTCTATGCTTACAGCTTCCCGTGGGTGTTGGTTTGATACCGTTTGGGGACAGCCAAGGAGGCATCTGCAGGCAACAAAGGTAGGTGTGTGCTTGTGTGTGTGTTTCCTATGCAGATCCTAAGCCCAGTGTCACATGCAAGTAGGAGGAGTAAGAAGGGTTCCTGGCAAATCCGGGTTATGGATTGCATTTAAAAAGGCCCCGTGGGAGTGCAATGGGCCCCTGTCTTGCTGCTTAGCAATAATGGTATGGGTTTAGGTTCTGCTGTGTGTACTGGTGGTTGACTGCCCCCCAGCCCAGAGTGTGCATGGAAAATTGTCTGGCAGCCTCCCTGACAGCAAGCAGTGATAGTGCCCATGAAGGGGACCTTGTTGGGCCCGCCCCTTTCACGGTTATCGCTTCTCGGCCTTTTGGCTAAGATCAAGTGTAGTATCTGTTCTTATCAGTTTAATATCTGATACGTCCCCTATCTGGGGACCATATATTAAATGGATTTTTGAGAACGGGGGCTGATTTCGAAGCTTGCTTCCGTCGCCCTATGCATTGACCCGATATGGCAGTATCTTCGGGTACAGTGCACCACCCCCTTACAGGGTTAAAAAGAAAGATTCCTACTTTCATTGCTACCTGCTTGCTTGCTGGCTAGCCAGCTAGCCAGCCCTGTGGGCCTTGCTGCTGCTGCTTCTGCAGCCAAAAAACAAAAGGTGGTGCTGCTGCTGCTGCTTCTGCTGCTTCTGCTTCTGCTTGTGTCTGGCCGCTGTTGGAGCGTCCAGGCACAGGACTTCTGCTGCTGCTGACTAAATGGCCTCCTTAATTGGATCATTTGAGTAGCCAGCACACCTGTGCAGGTAGGGCATGACATGATAGGCAGCTGCCTTGATAGCGGGTGGGTGCTGAATGTTCCTAATTGACAAAATAAGATTAATGCTTATGAAGAAATATAAAATCTCATCCCTTCCCCAATATCGCGCCACACCCCTACCCCTTAATTCCCTGGTTGAACTTGATGGACATATGTCTTTTTTCGACCGTACTAACTATGTAACTATGTAACATAACATGGGGGGGGGGGGGGGGTCTCCTGGCTGTTCACACAGGTGTGTCATTGCTGTACATTGACCATGCATTGCTTCTGTGGTATTGCAAAGGCAAAGACAAATGCTTCCAGCCATCCATTGCACTAATGGATTGGTCATCAGCTGGCTGTCTATGTCCCGCATCAATATAGACCAAAGTACAGAGGGTTAGGCTATGCTATTGTGCACCTACCTGATGCATCAGAAGGTGCGAGGCCCTTGCTAAATTCTGTGCACAGACTTTGAGATCTATGCTTTAGACTGTATCTAAACCTGCTCCAACATGGACTGACATTCTGGCCTACTTTCAGCCGATGCGACTTGTCTGTCGCTGAACAGTCGCTTTTTATGTATTCAGCACCTATGTATAATGTTGTAAAAATGCTCTAGAAGCTAAAGTCGCAGAAATGTCGCACATATTTGGCCTGCAACTTTCTGTGCGACAAATTCAGACAGGAAAAATCAGTATAAATCCTTAGAAAATTATCCCCCAGTGTCTCCATCTGCTGGCGGTATTGAATAAGCATTGCTGCACTGATGGGGTATGCATTAGACGAAAAAAAAGAAGAAAAAGAAGAATAATACGCCCAGAAAAGAGGCGAAAAGGAGAAAAACGTAAAAAAACGTGAAAAAAAAGTAAGAGGAAGAGAAGGGAAAAAAAGGTGGAAATGGGTTTAAAAGTGATTTCGGCGGAGAAATATATATATATATATATATATATATATATATATATATATATATACGCGCACACACACACATATATATAAACGTATTCTCCGTTGAGATATTGCAGCCGCTGCTGTGTCCAGGCCCAGGAGCCTTAGCACTGTGCTATGATGTCACTCAATACCACTGACATCACTAGGTGTAAACAACATCTCTCCTTTGCTGTGTATGTGACTATGGAGCTGTTTGGTGATGTCGTCTATTACGGCCTTCATAGAAGCAACAGGAGATTGTTGCATCCATCTAGAACCCTCAGAACTACAGTGCTATGATGTCACTCACTTCCACAGGCCTTGCAGAGTGTAAACAACAACAACCCAGCTTTGTTGTGTATGTAACCATAGGGATTTGTGATGTCACCTAGAACCTTCACAGCAGCGACAGCTTTATGAGGAGCATCAGCACTGCTCTGCCTGAGCAGAACCATCACCGCCATAGGTTGTCAAATAACCCGGATTTAACCCACACAGGTAAGTCCAATGGGGTGCAGGCATGTCCTCTATGCTTACAGCTTCCCGTGGGTGTTGGTTTGATACCGTTTGGGGACAGCCAAGGAGGCATCTGCAGGCAACAAAGGTAGGTGTGTGCTTGTGTGTGTGTTTCCTATGCAGATCCTAAGCCCAGTGTCACATGCAAGTAGGAGGAGTAAGAAGGGTTCCTGGCAAATCCGGGTTATGGATTGCATTTAAAAAGGCCCCGTGGGAGTGCAATGGGCCCCTGTCTTGCTGCTTAGCAATAATGGTATGGGTTTAGGTTCTGCTGTGTGTACTGGTGGTTGACTGCCCCCCAGCCCAGAGTGTGCATGGAAAATTGTCTGGCAGCCTCCCTGACAGCAAGCAGTGATAGTGCCCATGAAGGGGACCTTGTTGGGCCCGCCCCTTTCACGGTTATCGCTTCTCGGCCTTTTGGCTAAGATCAAGTGTAGTATCTGTTCTTATCAGTTTAATATCTGATACGTCCCCTATCTGGGGACCATATATTAAATGGATTTTTGAGAACGGGGGCTGATTTCGAAGCTTGCTTCCGTCGCCCTATGCATTGACCCGATATGGCAGTATCTTCGGGTACAGTGCACCACCCCCTTACAGGGTTAAAAAGAAAGATTCCTACTTTCATTGCTACCTGCTTGCTTGCTGGCTAGCCAGCTAGCCAGCCCTGTGGGCCTTGCTGCTGCTGCTTCTGCAGCCAAAAAACAAAAGGTGGTGCTGCTGCTGCTGCTTCTGCTGCTTCTGCTTCTGCTTGTGTCTGGCCGCTGTTGGAGCGTCCAGGCACAGGACTTCTGCTGCTGCTGACTAAATGGCCTCCTTAATTGGATCATTTGAGTAGCCAGCACACCTGTGCAGGTAGGGCATGACATGATAGGCAGCTGCCTTGATAGCGGGTGGGTGCTGAATGTTCCTAATTGACAAAATAAGATTAATGCTTATGAAGAAATATAAAATCTCATCCCTTCCCCAATATCGCGCCACACCCCTACCCCTTAATTCCCTGGTTGAACTTGATGGACATATGTCTTTTTTCGACCGTACTAACTATGTAACTATGTAACATAACATGGGGGGGGGGGGGGGGGTCTCCTGGCTGTTCACACAGGTGTGTCATTGCTGTACATTGACCATGCATTGCTTCTGTGGTATTGCAAAGGCAAAGACAAATGCTTCCAGCCATCCATTGCACTAATGGATTGGTCATCAGCTGGCTGTCTATGTCCCGCATCAATATAGACCAAAGTACAGAGGGTTAGGCTATGCTATTGTGCACCTACCTGATGCATCAGAAGGTGCGAGGCCCTTGCTAAATTCTGTGCACAGACTTTGAGATCTATGCTTTAGACTGTATCTAAACCTGCTCCAACATGGACTGACATTCTGGCCTACTTTCAGCCGATGCGACTTGTCTGTCGCTGAACAGTCGCTTTTTATGTATTCAGCACCTATGTATAATGTTGTAAAAATGCTCTAGAAGCTAAAGTCGCAGAAATGTCGCACATATTTGGCCTGCAACTTTCTGTGCGACAAATTCAGACAGGAAAAATCAGTATAAATCCTTAGAAAATTATCCCCCAGTGTCTCCATCTGCTGGCGGTATTGAATAAGCATTGCTGCACTGATGGGGTATGCATTAGACGAAAAAAAAGAAGAAAAAGAAGAATAATACGCCCAGAAAAGAGGCGAAAAGGAGAAAAACGTAAAAAAACGTGAAAAAAAAGTAAGAGGAAGAGAAGGGAAAAAAAGGTGGAAATGGGTTTAAAAGTGATTTCGGCGGAGAAATATATATATATATATATATATATATATATATATATATATATATACGCGCACACACACACATATATATAAACGTATTCTCCGTTGAGATATTGCAGCCGCTGCTGTGTCCAGGCCCAGGAGCCTTAGCACTGTGCTATGATGTCACTCAATACCACTGACATCACTAGGTGTAAACAACATCTCTCCTTTGCTGTGTATGTGACTATGGAGCTGTTTGGTGATGTCGTCTATTACGGCCTTCATAGAAGCAACAGGAGATTGTTGCATCCATCTAGAACCCTCAGAACTACAGTGCTATGATGTCACTCACTTCCACAGGCCTTGCAGAGTGTAAACAACAACAACCCAGCTTTGTTGTGTATGTAACCATAGGGATTTGTGATGTCACCTAGAACCTTCACAGCAGCGACAGCTTTATGAGGAGCATCAGCACTGCTCTGCCTGAGCAGAACCATCACCGCCATAGGTTGTCAAATAACCCGGATTTAACCCACACAGGTAAGTCCAATGGGGTGCAGGCATGTCCTCTATGCTTACAGCTTCCCGTGGGTGTTGGTTTGATACCGTTTGGGGACAGCCAAGGAGGCATCTGCAGGCAACAAAGGTAGGTGTGTGCTTGTGTGTGTGTTTCCTATGCAGATCCTAAGCCCAGTGTCACATGCAAGTAGGAGGAGTAAGAAGGGTTCCTGGCAAATCCGGGTTATGGATTGCATTTAAAAAGGCCCCGTGGGAGTGCAATGGGCCCCTGTCTTGCTGCTTAGCAATAATGGTATGGGTTTAGGTTCTGCTGTGTGTACTGGTGGTTGACTGCCCCCCAGCCCAGAGTGTGCATGGAAAATTGTCTGGCAGCCTCCCTGACAGCAAGCAGTGATAGTGCCCATGAAGGGGACCTTGTTGGGCCCGCCCCTTTCACGGTTATCGCTTCTCGGCCTTTTGGCTAAGATCAAGTGTAGTATCTGTTCTTATCAGTTTAATATCTGATACGTCCCCTATCTGGGGACCATATATTAAATGGATTTTTGAGAACGGGGGCTGATTTCGAAGCTTGCTTCCGTCGCCCTATGCATTGACCCGATATGGCAGTATCTTCGGGTACAGTGCACCACCCCCTTACAGGGTTAAAAAGAAAGATTCCTACTTTCATTGCTACCTGCTTGCTTGCTGGCTAGCCAGCTAGCCAGCCCTGTGGGCCTTGCTGCTGCTGCTTCTGCAGCCAAAAAACAAAAGGTGGTGCTGCTGCTGCTGCTTCTGCTGCTTCTGCTTCTGCTTGTGTCTGGCCGCTGTTGGAGCGTCCAGGCACAGGACTTCTGCTGCTGCTGACTAAATGGCCTCCTTAATTGGATCATTTGAGTAGCCAGCACACCTGTGCAGGTAGGGCATGACATGATAGGCAGCTGCCTTGATAGCGGGTGGGTGCTGAATGTTCCTAATTGACAAAATAAGATTAATGCTTATGAAGAAATATAAAATCTCATCCCTTCCCCAATATCGCGCCACACCCCTACCCCTTAATTCCCTGGTTGAACTTGATGGACATATGTCTTTTTTCGACCGTACTAACTATGTAACTATGTAACATAACATGGGGGGGGGGGGGGGGGTCTCCTGGCTGTTCACACAGGTGTGTCATTGCTGTACATTGACCATGCATTGCTTCTGTGGTATTGCAAAGGCAAAGACAAATGCTTCCAGCCATCCATTGCACTAATGGATTGGTCATCAGCTGGCTGTCTATGTCCCGCATCAATATAGACCAAAGTACAGAGGGTTAGGCTATGCTATTGTGCACCTACCTGATGCATCAGAAGGTGCGAGGCCCTTGCTAAATTCTGTGCACAGACTTTGAGATCTATGCTTTAGACTGTATCTAAACCTGCTCCAACATGGACTGACATTCTGGCCTACTTTCAGCCGATGCGACTTGTCTGTCGCTGAACAGTCGCTTTTTATGTATTCAGCACCTATGTATAATGTTGTAAAAATGCTCTAGAAGCTAAAGTCGCAGAAATGTCGCACATATTTGGCCTGCAACTTTCTGTGCGACAAATTCAGACAGGAAAAATCAGTATAAATCCTTAGAAAATTATCCCCCAGTGTCTCCATCTGCTGGCGGTATTGAATAAGCATTGCTGCACTGATGGGGTATGCATTAGACGAAAAAAAAGAAGAAAAAGAAGAATAATACGCCCAGAAAAGAGGCGAAAAGGAGAAAAACGTAAAAAAACGTGAAAAAAAAGTAAGAGGAAGAGAAGGGAAAAAAAGGTGGAAATGGGTTTAAAAGTGATTTCGGCGGAGAAATATATATATATATATATATATATATATATATATATATATATATACGCGCACACACACACATATATATAAACGTATTCTCCGTTGAGATATTGCAGCCGCTGCTGTGTCCAGGCCCAGGAGCCTTAGCACTGTGCTATGATGTCACTCAATACCACTGACATCACTAGGTGTAAACAACATCTCTCCTTTGCTGTGTATGTGACTATGGAGCTGTTTGGTGATGTCGTCTATTACGGCCTTCATAGAAGCAACAGGAGATTGTTGCATCCATCTAGAACCCTCAGAACTACAGTGCTATGATGTCACTCACTTCCACAGGCCTTGCAGAGTGTAAACAACAACAACCCAGCTTTGTTGTGTATGTAACCATAGGGATTTGTGATGTCACCTAGAACCTTCACAGCAGCGACAGCTTTATGAGGAGCATCAGCACTGCTCTGCCTGAGCAGAACCATCACCGCCATAGGTTGTCAAATAACCCGGATTTAACCCACACAGGTAAGTCCAATGGGGTGCAGGCATGTCCTCTATGCTTACAGCTTCCCGTGGGTGTTGGTTTGATACCGTTTGGGGACAGCCAAGGAGGCATCTGCAGGCAACAAAGGTAGGTGTGTGCTTGTGTGTGTGTTTCCTATGCAGATCCTAAGCCCAGTGTCACATGCAAGTAGGAGGAGTAAGAAGGGTTCCTGGCAAATCCGGGTTATGGATTGCATTTAAAAAGGCCCCGTGGGAGTGCAATGGGCCCCTGTCTTGCTGCTTAGCAATAATGGTATGGGTTTAGGTTCTGCTGTGTGTACTGGTGGTTGACTGCCCCCCAGCCCAGAGTGTGCATGGAAAATTGTCTGGCAGCCTCCCTGACAGCAAGCAGTGATAGTGCCCATGAAGGGGACCTTGTTGGGCCCGCCCCTTTCACGGTTATCGCTTCTCGGCCTTTTGGCTAAGATCAAGTGTAGTATCTGTTCTTATCAGTTTAATATCTGATACGTCCCCTATCTGGGGACCATATATTAAATGGATTTTTGAGAACGGGGGCTGATTTCGAAGCTTGCTTCCGTCGCCCTATGCATTGACCCGATATGGCAGTATCTTCGGGTACAGTGCACCACCCCCTTACAGGGTTAAAAAGAAAGATTCCTACTTTCATTGCTACCTGCTTGCTTGCTGGCTAGCCAGCTAGCCAGCCCTGTGGGCCTTGCTGCTGCTGCTTCTGCAGCCAAAAAACAAAAGGTGGTGCTGCTGCTGCTGCTTCTGCTGCTTCTGCTTCTGCTTGTGTCTGGCCGCTGTTGGAGCGTCCAGGCACAGGACTTCTGCTGCTGCTGACTAAATGGCCTCCTTAATTGGATCATTTGAGTAGCCAGCACACCTGTGCAGGTAGGGCATGACATGATAGGCAGCTGCCTTGATAGCGGGTGGGTGCTGAATGTTCCTAATTGACAAAATAAGATTAATGCTTATGAAGAAATATAAAATCTCATCCCTTCCCCAATATCGCGCCACACCCCTACCCCTTAATTCCCTGGTTGAACTTGATGGACATATGTCTTTTTTCGACCGTACTAACTATGTAACTATGTAACATAACATGGGGGGGGGGGGGGGGGTCTCCTGGCTGTTCACACAGGTGTGTCATTGCTGTACATTGACCATGCATTGCTTCTGTGGTATTGCAAAGGCAAAGACAAATGCTTCCAGCCATCCATTGCACTAATGGATTGGTCATCAGCTGGCTGTCTATGTCCCGCATCAATATAGACCAAAGTACAGAGGGTTAGGCTATGCTATTGTGCACCTACCTGATGCATCAGAAGGTGCGAGGCCCTTGCTAAATTCTGTGCACAGACTTTGAGATCTATGCTTTAGACTGTATCTAAACCTGCTCCAACATGGACTGACATTCTGGCCTACTTTCAGCCGATGCGACTTGTCTGTCGCTGAACAGTCGCTTTTTATGTATTCAGCACCTATGTATAATGTTGTAAAAATGCTCTAGAAGCTAAAGTCGCAGAAATGTCGCACATATTTGGCCTGCAACTTTCTGTGCGACAAATTCAGACAGGAAAAATCAGTATAAATCCTTAGAAAATTATCCCCCAGTGTCTCCATCTGCTGGCGGTATTGAATAAGCATTGCTGCACTGATGGGGTATGCATTAGACGAAAAAAAAGAAGAAAAAGAAGAATAATACGCCCAGAAAAGAGGCGAAAAGGAGAAAAACGTAAAAAAACGTGAAAAAAAAGTAAGAGGAAGAGAAGGGAAAAAAAGGTGGAAATGGGTTTAAAAGTGATTTCGGCGGAGAAATATATATATATATATATATATATATATATATATATATATATATATACGCGCACACACACACATATATATAAACGTATTCTCCGTTGAGATATTGCAGCCGCTGCTGTGTCCAGGCCCAGGAGCCTTAGCACTGTGCTATGATGTCACTCAATACCACTGACATCACTAGGTGTAAACAACATCTCTCCTTTGCTGTGTATGTGACTATGGAGCTGTTTGGTGATGTCGTCTATTACGGCCTTCATAGAAGCAACAGGAGATTGTTGCATCCATCTAGAACCCTCAGAACTACAGTGCTATGATGTCACTCACTTCCACAGGCCTTGCAGAGTGTAAACAACAACAACCCAGCTTTGTTGTGTATGTAACCATAGGGATTTGTGATGTCACCTAGAACCTTCACAGCAGCGACAGCTTTATGAGGAGCATCAGCACTGCTCTGCCTGAGCAGAACCATCACCGCCATAGGTTGTCAAATAACCCGGATTTAACCCACACAGGTAAGTCCAATGGGGTGCAGGCATGTCCTCTATGCTTACAGCTTCCCGTGGGTGTTGGTTTGATACCGTTTGGGGACAGCCAAGGAGGCATCTGCAGGCAACAAAGGTAGGTGTGTGCTTGTGTGTGTGTTTCCTATGCAGATCCTAAGCCCAGTGTCACATGCAAGTAGGAGGAGTAAGAAGGGTTCCTGGCAAATCCGGGTTATGGATTGCATTTAAAAAGGCCCCGTGGGAGTGCAATGGGCCCCTGTCTTGCTGCTTAGCAATAATGGTATGGGTTTAGGTTCTGCTGTGTGTACTGGTGGTTGACTGCCCCCCAGCCCAGAGTGTGCATGGAAAATTGTCTGGCAGCCTCCCTGACAGCAAGCAGTGATAGTGCCCATGAAGGGGACCTTGTTGGGCCCGCCCCTTTCACGGTTATCGCTTCTCGGCCTTTTGGCTAGATCAAGTGTCTGGTCAGGAGGATCCTGGGAGTTTGTCCTACCTTTTCCAAGGGGGGCTGCTACGAGGAACCGAAAAGGCGATCGACAAGATGGGTGTTCGCATCCGTTACCTTACATCCGGTGAAACGCGGATTCGTTTTTCCTTTCGCTTTGATGTTGATGAAGACAAACAAGAACTCGTCCAACTTTCTTATTTTGTGAAAGAAACTCTCTACAAGCTTCTTGGGGTGAAGAAAGAGAACATCGTCTGTCTCAGAGATCCTCGGAAGGGCAGCTTCATCCTAACTCTGGACTCTGCTTATGCATGCCAGAATCTTTTTGAGAAGCTGAAAAGCAATCAAGACCTTGCTGAGCTTGATGGGATCACGGTCACAGTGTTGTATACTGGTGGCGATATTCCTCTAGTTGTGTGTATGCACAATCCCTTTGTGACTGTGTCCCATATTGAGCTCTTTTTGGGGAAATACTGCAGTTCTGTTAAGTATTCCCATAAGGTGATGAATTCAGAAGACCTATGGACGGGGAAACATAAGTTTTTTGTGAAAATGAAGGAGGATGCTACTGGCATTGGAGGGTTGTGTCATCCACCCTCCAACTTTTCTATCGGTCGGGATAAGGGCTATTTGTTTTATCCCGAGATGCCTACTTTTTGTAGGAAATGTAAGAAATTCGGACATACTATGGAAGTTTGCACGGACACTACAGTTCGCTGTGGTCGGTGCAATCAAGAAGGCCATGTTTCTAAGGACTGTGCTAAAATTGTCTGCAACATTTGTGGTGAAGAAGGCCATGCCTTTAAAGATTGCAGTCTCCGTTCCAGTGTAGCTAGATCGTGGGCTGACCGTGTAGCGGGGAGAGTGGGTGTAGTGCAAGCTGAAGTACCACCTGCGAAAGCACCCCAGCGGTCTGAGGCGCCTTCAGAAAAGCCGGCTGTAACTTCTGATGTCGTGGCGGAGCTTATGGACCTTTCTGCTGTGCCTGAGACAGAGGGGAGACCTTCTGTGGAGGGTTCTGGCGGTGGAGGGTCACTAGTGAGCAGTGAAGCCATGGAGGTTGGCGTGAAGGAGATCAAGCGGAAGAAGGAACTCGGAGATGAGCCACAACTTGGCATTAAACGGCCTGTCAAAAAAAGCTCAGACGAATGTGAGGACAGTCAACATGCATGGAGGCCTTCTATAAGATCAGCGTCCGATCCAAAAAATATCAAAGAGTTCGAAAGCCCGGAGTCACCTGTGGGTTTCATATCGGACTCAAACTCCAGTAGCGAATAGCTTCCTTAAAGTGCTCCTCTCTTAATGTGAGAGGTCTAAAGAGCCCTACGAGAAGGGCTGCTTTGTTTAGTTTTTTAGAGACCTTGGACTGTTCTCTGTTCTTTTTACAAGAATGTGGAATTGAACATAGTCCAAATTATGAGGACCTTTGTCGTGGCTGGACTTTGGGACCATCGGTCTGGTCGGGTGACAATCTGAACAGATCTTCAGGTGTTGGGATCTTGTTTAGAGGTTCAGATGTACAAGTTTTGTCCTTCTTAGAAATTATACCTGGTAGAGCACTATTAGTTAATATTAAGTACAATGGCTCGGAGATTAAGCTTTTTAACATCTATGCTTCTCCTGAAAAAAATGTGAGAGCCGACTTGATTAATGATATTCAGGCTTTTATCCCAGGTTCAACACCTATTTTAATGGCTGGAGATTTTAATTGTTGTATGAGTGGTGATCATCGTGAGAGTGGAAGTGTGCATGTCAGAGTGGATAAAACAGAGAAACAGATTAAGTGTATGACTGAGGATTTTAACTTTACCGATGTCTGGAGGAGAAAATACCCAGACGACCCTGGTTACACATGGGAAAATAATGTCTGCAAATCCAGGATTGATTTTATTTTTTTATCGGAAAGTTTTAATCTAGTTGATGTTTCTCTTTTATCGAATATTTTCTCTGATCATAAGTTATTATATGCACATGTCACTTTACCTGGCCTAGAGAAAGGCAGAGGCGTTTGGAAGCTCAACACTACTTTATTAGAGGACATGAAAACAAAAAATGATTTTATTGCTGCTTATAACAAATGGAGATTGCGTCAATCCCAATATAAAAATATTTTGGATTGGTGGGAGGATGTTAAAAAGTGGACTAAACAGTTTTTTATCCGTGTGGGCATCCAAAAGGCTAAGGAGAAAAAGTTATGGTTTAAAATGTTAAACACTAAAATCCAAACATATTATAAACTAAAGCAAGCCGGGCTTGAGATGGATGATGTTATTGCTCAGACAAAGAATGAAATAAAAAATGCCATTAGTCAAAAAGGAAAAGAAATGATTTTTAACAGCAAGGTGCAATGTCTGGAGAATGATGAAAAGTGTTCGAGATTCTTTTTTAAGAAGGTGGTGGGAAAGAAAGAAATGATATCTGTAATTGAAGGGAAGATAACTAATGAAGAGATGTTGCGAGAAGCACAAGTATTTTATCAGGAGCTTTTTAATAAAAAAGATATTGATATTTCCTTTACTAATGATGTTTTAGATACCTTAGATTCAAAACTTGACAAAACTGACCAAGAGAGCCTTTGTGATGAAATCTTTTTACCTGAACTTTTAAGCACTTTTAAGAGTTTTTTAAATGGTAAAACACCTGGTTCGGATGGGTTGCCAGTTGAATTTTATCTGTGTTTTTGGTCCATTTTAAAAGATGATCTTTTAGGTATTTTTAACTGTGCTTTTAAATCTGAGATTTTACCTGCGTCCTGGAGAGATGGTGTTGTTACTCTGATTTTTAAAAAAGGAGACATCTCTAAATTAGAAAATTGGAGGCCTATTACCCTGCTAAATACAGACTATAAGGTTTTAGCAAAAATTTTAGCAAATAGGCTCAAGCAGGTAATTGCTAAGGTTATACACAGTGACCAAGTATGCGGAGTACCTGGAAGGAAAATAAGTGATCATCTAAACCTTGTAAAAGATGTTTTATGGTATCAGAAACAATGTGATCAGAAATTGGCAATTTTATCCTTGGATTTTCAAAAGGCTTATGACCGTGTTTCTCATGATTTTTTATGGTTGGTTTTAAAGAAAATGAATTTTCCTGATTTTATTGTTGGAAAAATTGCACTTTTATATAAAAACTGTTTTAGTCGTATTTTAATTAACGGTTTTTTATCCCAAGAAGTATGTTTACAGTCTGGGGTGAAACAGGGGTGCCCCCTATCACCCATTCTTTTCATATGTGCAATAGAACCTCTGTTGAATGTTTTGAGAAAAGATAAGCTCATTAGAGGAGTGCCAATCCCTGGAAGTGGAGGACAGAGCGTAAAGACGATAGCATACATGGATGATGTTAATATTCTATGTTCAGATGAACCATCCCTGAAACGTGCTATCAGACAGACAGAATTTTTTTGTGAGGGCTCTGGCTTCAAATTAAATAAAAATAAATGTGATTGCTTTGCAATAGGGAATTGGGGCAATACGGAGGTGAATGTGCAATATGATAAAATCAAAATCTTGGGTGTCATCTTTGACAATGAAAATAATGGAGAGGAAAGCTGGTCCATCGTCAAAGAGAAAGTGCAAAAGAAAATAAGTTTTTGGAAAATGAGGAAATTAACAATAGAAGGAAAAGTACTGATAATGAAAGCTTTGTTGCTACCTATCATGCTATATTTAAGCTTGGTTTTCCCACCGAGTGAACGCACCTTAAAGTTTTTAAACAAGATTTGCTTTCATTTTTTATGGGGGTCTAAAATGGATAAACTCAGGAGAGATGTAATGATGAAGACAAAGAAATTGGGGGGTAAGGATGTGCCTGATTTAAAAAGGTTTTTATATATTCACTTTTTTTCTATGTGTTTTAATGGCTTGCAAAGAAACTGTTATTGGTCTTATTTTTTAAAATATGCTGCAGGTCACATTTTTAGAAAAAGAAAGTGGATAACCTTACCTTTAACGTCCCCAATCTTATTTATTCCCCCAGCGCACTATGTGGTTTTAGAAAAGATTATTCGTATTTATGGCATTGCTAATTTTAGTCAAGAAATTTGTAGTAATGCACGAAAATTAGTTCCTGAAATCAGGAAGATAGAACAGATTTGCTTAATATCTAATTATTCCACTGAGAAATCTCTAAGAGTTTGGAGGATGGTGAATATGGGATTCTTATCTAATGACTTAAAAGATCTGGCCTGGCAGATAGCACATCAATGTTTGCCTACCAGAGAATTCCAACACAGAAGAGGATTGTGTCGTAGTGCAAAGTGCCCGAGAATGGGGTGTCCTAGTGAGGAAACAGTTTTACACCTTTTTTGGAACTGTTTTTACGCCCAAGAGATATGGCATTTGATAGGACCCTTACTAAAATTCATTTCTGATCTTAATTTTTTAAATCATGAAGTTATTTTATATGGATTTTATAATGTTTTATCTGTGGAGAAGTCTCGGGTTTTGTGGATTAGTATAAATTGTATTAAAATTGCACTATGGAAGACGAGGAATATTCTTCTTTTTAAAAGAGACACTATTACCTCTAAAGATTGTGTTCGCCTAGCTCTTAGTGAGATGTATGTTTTCTATTTATTGGATAAAAAAAGATTAGGTCACAAAGTGGCTAAAAGTCTTTGGAATCTACATCTGTGGAATATGCTTTTAGCAGACTAAGTGTAATCTGGACTGCGTAAGGTCTTTTAGTCTAAGAATATTATATCTAAAAGTAAAAAAATCTGTTCTTATCAGTTTAATATCTGATACGTCCCCTATCTGGGGACCATATATTAAATGGATTTTTGAGAACGGGGGCCGATTTCGAAGCTTGCTTCCGTCGCCCTATGCATTGACCCGATATGGCAGTATCTTCGGGTACAGTGCACCACCCCCTTACAGGGTTAAAAAGAAAGATTCCTACTTTCATTGCTACCTGCTTGCTGGCTAGCCAGCTAGCCAGCCCTGTGGGCCTTGCTGCTGCTGCAGCCAAAAAACAAAAGGTGGTGCTGCTGCTGCTTCTGCTGCTTCTGCTTCTGCTTGTGTCTGGCCGCTGTTGGAGCGTCCAGGCACAGGACTTCTGCTGCTGCTGACTAAATAGCCTCCTTAATTGGATCATTTGAGTAGCCAGCACACCTGTGCAGGTAGGGCATGACATGATAGGCAGCTGCCTTGATAGCGGGTGGGTGCTGAATGTTCCTAATTGACAAAATAAGATTAATGCTTATGAAGAAATATAAAATCTCATCCCTTCCCCAATATCGCGCCACACCCCTACCCCTTAATTCCCTGGTTGAACTTGATGGACATATGTCTTTTTTCGACCGTACTAACTATGTAACTATGTAACATAACATGGGGGGGGGGTCTCCTGGCTGTTCACACAGGTGTGTCATTGCTGTACATTGACCATGCATTGCTTCTGTGGTATTGCAAAGGCAAAGACAAATGCTTCCAGCCATCCATTGCACTAATGGATTGGTCATCAGCTGGCTGTCTATGTCCCGCATCAATATAGACCAAAGTACAGAGGGTTAGGCTATGCTATTGTGCACCTACCTGATGCATCAGAAGGTGCGAGGCCCTTGCTAAATTCTGTGCACAGACTTTGAGATCTATACTTTAGACTGTATCTAAACCTGCTCCAACATGGACTGACATTCTGGCCTACTTTCAGCCGATGCGACTTGTCTGTCGCTGAACAGTCGCTTTTTATGTATTCAGCACCTATGTATAATGTTGTAAAAATGCTCTAGAAGCTAAAGTCGCAGAAATGTCACACATATTTGGCCTGCAACTTTCTGTGCGACAAATTCAGACAGGAAAAATCAGTATAAATCCTTAGAAAATTATCCCCCAGGGTCTCCATCTGCTGGCGGTATTGAATAAGCATTGCTGCACTGATGGGGTATGCATTAGACGAAAAAAAAGAAGAAAAAGAAGAATAATACGCCCAGAAAAGAGGCGAAAAGGAGAAAAACGTAAAAAAACGTGAAAAAAAAGTAAGAGGAAGAGAAGGGAAAAAAAGGTGGAAATGGGTTTAAAAGTGATTTCGGCGGAGAAATATATATATATATATATATATATATATATATATATATATATACGCGCACACTCACACATATATATAAACGTATTCTCCGTTGAGATATTGCAGCCGCTGCTGTGTCCAGGCCCAGGAGCCTTAGCACTGTGCTGTGATGTCACTCAATACCACTGACATCACTAGGTGTAAACAACATCTCTCCTTTGCTGTGTATGTGACTATGGAGCTGTTTGGTGATGTCGTCTATTATGGCCTTCATAGAAGCAACAGGAGATTGTTGCATCCATCTAGAACCCTCAGAACTACAGTGCTATGATGTCACTCACTTCCACAGGCCTTGCAGAGTGTAAACAACAACAACCCAGCTTTGTTGTGTATGTAACCATAGGGATTTGTGATGTCACCTAGAACCTTCACAGCAGCGACAGCTTTATGAGGAGCATCAGCACTGCTCTGCCTGAGCAGAACCATCACCGCCATAGGTTGTCAAATAACCCGGGTTTAACCCACACAGGTAAGTCCAATGGGGTGCAGGCATGTCCTCTATGCTTACAGCTTCCCGTGGGTGTTGGTTTGATACCGTTTGGGGACAGCCAAGGAGGCATCTGCAGGCAACAAAGGTAGGTGTGTGCTTGTGTGTGTGTTTCCTATGCAGATCCTAAGCCCAGTGTCACATGCAAGTAGGAGGAGTAAGAAGGGTTCCTGGCAAATCCGGGTTATGGATTGCATTTAAAAAGGCCCCGTGGGAGTGCAATGGGCCCCTGTCTTGCTGCTTAGCAATAATGGTATGGGTTTAGGTTCTGCTGTGTGTACTGGTGGTTGACTGCCCCCCAGCCCAGAGTGTGCATGGAAAATTGTCTGGCAGCCTCCCTGACAGCAAGCAGTGATAGTGCCCATGAAGGGCACCTTGTTGGGCCCGCCCCTTTCACGGTTATCGCTTCTCGGCCTTTTGGCTAAGATCAAGTGTAGTATCTGTTCTTATCAGTTTTCATGCTGGTGGGGATGGGTGCTGCATGGAGGATGCAGGTGTACCAGGGCTTTCCGGGGCTGGTTCTGAGGAATCAGCTCGACGGCTGCCCCGATGTGACCTGTTCCCTCCGGGTCTCGCCATGAGGCTGAGAGGGTCTAGAGCCGAGGTACTTTTGTGCCTCGGGGAGTGGTGACCCCGAGGTGCCGAAACTCACTGGGAGAATAGACTCACCGAGTTGACGCACGGGCACCATAATCTCTTCACCTTGTGGCACTCACCTCTTGATTCCCGGCCTTCTGGCTAGGATCAGAGAAATTTTTATAGATCCGGCCGAATGTCCGGGCAGTATATCTGCACACATTCACTTATTTATTTCTTTTTTGTCTCACTGTGTCACTTTTTGCGTGTTGTGTGTTCACAGGATTTGTCAGGATGCGGTAGCCCTTCTGGGTGTCCCTCCTGGCGGTCTAGGGGAGGTGTGTGTGGCCATTAGGTTCCACACCTCCCTGCAAACACCCCGGGTACTCCTGCTTTGGCAGGGTACCTACCGTAATCGGCTCTGCGGGCAGATACCTTGGCTGACGCCAAGGGGGATGCCGGGAGCATTTGTGGTCCCCTAGTAGCTTCGGCGAAAAGGGACATCGAACCTGGAACCTCGCAGGTACCTTTTGGTCCGGAGGCGAAGGGTAAGGTTTGTTGGGGGGCCTCTCTCCTATCGGAGAAGGGCTTGCGATAGACCGCATCCTTTGTGCACGTTTTTTTTTGTGTAACACGTTTGCACTTTTTCTTGCACTTTGGGTGAATCGAAAGCACGTTCCTCGGCTTTAGATAAAAAAAAAAAAAAAAAAAAAATCTGTTCTTATCAGTTTAATATCTGATACGTCCCCTATCTGGGGACCATATATTAAATGGATTTTTGAGAACGGGGGCCGATTTCGAAGCTTGCTTCCGTCGCCCTATGCATTGACCCGATATGGCAGTATCTTCGGGTACAGTGCACCACCCCCTTACAGGGTTAAAAAGAAAGATTCCTACTTTCATTGCTACCTGCTTGCTGGCTAGCCAGCTAGCCAGCCCTGTGGGCCTTGCTGCTGCTGCAGCCAAAAAACAAAAGGTGGTGCTGCTGCTGCTTCTGCTGCTTCTGCTTCTGCTTGTGTCTGGCCGCTGTTGGAGTGTCCAGGCACAGGACTTCTGCTGCTGCTGACTAAATGGCCTCCTTAATTGGATCATTTGAGTAGCCAGCACACCTGTGCAGGTAGGGCATGACATGATAGGCAGCTGCCTTGATAGCGGGTGGGTGCTGAATGTTCCTAATTGACAAAATAAGATTAATGCTTATGAAGAAATATAAAATCTCATCCCTTCCCCAATATCGCGCCACACCCCTACCCCTTAATTCCCTGGTTGAACTTGATGGACATATGTCTTTTTTCGACCGTACTAACTATGTAACTATGTAACATAACATGGGGGGGGGGGGGGGGGGTCTCCTGGCTGTTCACACAGGTGTGTCATTGCTGTACATTGACCATGCATTGCTTCTGTGGTATTGCAAAGGCAAAGACAAATGCTTCCAGCCATCCATTGCACTAATGGATTGGTCATCAGCTGGCTGTCTATGTCCCGCATCAATATAGACCAAAGTACAGAGGGTTAGGCTATGCTATTGTGCACCTACCTGATGCATCAGAAGGTGCGAGGCCCTTGCTAAATTCTGTGCACAGACTTTGAGATCTATACTTTAGACTGTATCTAAACCTGCTCCAACATGGACTGACATTCTGGCCTACTTTCAGCCGATGCGACTTGTCTGTCGCTGAACAGTCGCTTTTTATGTATTCAGCACCTATGTATAATGTTGTAAAAATGCTCTAGAAGCTAAAGTCGCAGAAATGTCACACATATTTGGCCTGCAACTTTCTGTGCGACAAATTCAGACAGGAAAAATCAGTATAAATCCTTAGAAAATTATCCCCCAGTGTCTCCATCTGCTGGCGGTATTGAATAAGCATTGCTGCACTGATGGGGTATGCATTAGACGAAAAAAAAGAAGAAAAAGAAGAATAATACGCCCAGAAAAGAGGCGAAAAGGAGAAAAACGTAAAAAAACGTGAAAAAAAAGTAAGAGGAAGAGAAGGGAAAAAAAGGTGGAAATGGGTTTAAAAGTGATTTCGGCGGAGAAATATATATATATATATATATATATATATATATATATATATATATATATACGCGCACACACACACTGTTACGCCGAGCGCTCCGGGTCCCCGCTCCTCCCCGGAGCGCTCGCTACACTCTTCTCACTGCAGCGCTCCGGTCAGTTCCACTGACCCGGGGCGCTGCGATACCGCCTCCAGACGGGATGCGATTCGCGATGCGGGTAGCGCCCGCTCGCGATGCGCACCCCGGCTCCCGTACCTGACTCGCTCTCCGTCTGTCCTGTCCCGGCGCGCGCGGCCCCGCTCCCTAGGGCGCGCGCGCGCCGGGTCTTTGCGATTTAAAGGGCCACTGCGCCGCTGATTGGCGCAGTGGTTCCAATTAGTGTTATCACCTGTGCACTTCCCTATATCATCTCACTTCCCCTTCACTCCCTCGCCGGATCTTGTTGCCATCGTGCCAGTGAAAGCGTTTCCTAGTGTGTTCCTAGCCTGTGTTCCAGACCTCCTGCCGTTGCCCCTGACTACGATCCTTGCTGCCTGCCCCGACCTTCTGCTACGTCCGACCTTGCTTCTGTCTACTCCCTTGTACCGCGCCTATCTTCAGCAGCCAGAGAGGTAGAGCCGTTGCTAGTGGATACGACCTGGTCACTACCGCCGCAGCAAGACCATCCCGCTTTGCGGCGGGCTCTGGTGAAAACCAGTAGTGACTTAGAACCGATCCACTAGCACGGTCCACGCCAATCCCTCTCTGGCACAGAGGATCCACTACCTGCCAGCCGGCATCGTGACTGTAGATCCGGCCATGGATCCCGCTGAAGTTCCTCTGCCAGTTGTCGCTGACCTCACCACGGTGGTCGCCCAGCAGTCACAACAGATAGCGCAACAAGGCCAACAGCTGTCTCAACTGACTGTTATGCTACAACAGTTACTACCACAGCTCCAGCAATCATCTCCTCCGCCAGCTCCTGCACCTCCTCCGCAGCGAGTGGCCACTTCTGGACTACGACTATCCTTGCCGGATAAATTTGATGGGGACTCTAAGTTTTGCCGTGGCTTTCTTTCCCAATGTTCATTGCACTTGGAGATGATGTCGGACCAGTTCCCCACTGAAAGGTCTAAGGTGGCTTTCGTAGTCAGCCTTCTGTCTGGAAAAGCCCTGTCTTGGGCCACACCGCTCTGGGACCGCAATGACCCCGTCACTGCCTCTGTACACTCCTTCTTCTCGGAAATTCGAAGTGTCTTTGAGGAACCTGCCCGAGCCTCTTCTGCTGAGACTGCCCTGTTGAACCTGGTCCAGGGTAATTCTTCCGTTGGCGAGTATGCCGTACAATTCCGTACTCTTGCTTCAGAATTATCCTGGAATAATGAGGCACTCTGCGCGACCTTTAAAAAAGGCCTATCCAGCAACATTAAAGATGTTCTGGCCGCACGAGAAATCCCTGCTAATCTACATGAACTCATTCACCTAGCCACTCGCATTGACATGCGTTTTTCCGAAAGGCGTCAGGAGCTCCGCCAGGATATGGACTCTGTTCGCACGAGGCGTTTCTTCTCCCCGGCTCCTCTCTCCTCTGGTCCCCTGCAATCTGTTCCTGTGCCTCCCGCCGTGGAGGCTATGCAGGTCGACCGGTCTCGCCTGACACCTCAAGAGAGGACACGACGCCGCATGGAGAATCTCTGCCTGTACTGTGCTAGTACCGAACACTTCCTGAAGGATTGTCCTATCCGTCCTCCCCGCCTGGAAAGACGTACGCTGACTCCGCACAAAGGTGAGACAGTCCTTGATGTCTACTCTGCTTCTCCACGTCTTACTGTGCCTGTGCGGATGTCTGCCTCTGCCTTCTCCTTCTCTGCTGTGGCCTTCTTGGACTCCGGATCTGCAGGAAATTTTATTTTGGCCTCTCTCGTCAACAAGTTCAACATCCCGGTGACCAGTCTCGCCAGACCCCTCTACATCAATTGTGTAAACAATGAAAGATTGGACTGTACCATACGTTTCCGCACGGAGCCCCTTCTAATGTGCATCGGATCTCATCACGAGAGGATTGAACTTTTGGTCCTCCCCAATTGCACTTCTGAAATTCTCCTTGGACTTCCCTGGCTTCAACTCCATTCCCCAACCCTGGATTGGTCCACTGGGGAGATCAGGAGTTGGGGGCCCTCTTGTTCCAAGGACTGCCTAAAACCGGTTCCCAGTAACCCTTGCCGTGACTCTGTGGTTCCTCCTGTAACCGGTCTCCCTAAGGCCTATATGGACTTTGCGGACGTTTTTTGCAAAAAACAAGCTGAGACTCTACCTCCTCACAGGCCTTATGATTGTCCTATTGACCTCCTCCCGGGCACTACTCCACCCCGGGGCAGAATCTATCCTCTGTCCGTCCCAGAGACTCTTGCCATGTCTGAATACGTCCAGGAAAATTTAAAAAAGGGCTTTATCCGTAAATCCTCCTCTCCTGCCGGAGCCGGATTTTTCTTTGTGTCCAAAAAAGATGGCTCTCTACGTCCTTGCATTGACTACCGCGGTCTTAATAAAATCACGGTTAAGAACCGCTACCCCCTACCCCTCATCTCTGAACTCTTTGATCGCCTCCAAGGTGCCCACATTTTTACCAAACTGGACTTAAGAGGTGCTTATAATCTCATCCGCATCAGAGAGGGGGATGAATGGAAAACGGCATTTAACACCAGAGATGGACACTTTGAGTATCTGGTCATGCCCTTTGGCCTGTGCAACGCCCCTGCCGTCTTCCAAGACTTTGTTAATGAAATTTTTCGTGATCTCCTATACTCCTGTGTTGTTGTATATCTGGACGATATCCTGATTTTTTCTGCCAATCTAGAAGAACACCGCCAGCATGTCCGTATGGTTCTTCAGAGACTTCGTGACAATCAACTCTATGCCAAAATAGAGAAATGTCTGTTTGAATGCCAATCTCTTCCTTTCCTAGGATACTTGGTCTCTGCCCAGGGACTACAAATGGATCCAGACAAACTCTCTGCCGTCTTAGATTGGCCACGCCCCTCCGGACTCCGTGCCATCCAACGTTTTTTGGGGTTCGCCAATTATTACAGGCAATTTATTCCACATTTTTCTACCGTTGTGGCTCCTATTGTGGCTTTAACCAAAAAAAATGCCGATCCCAAGTCTTGGCCTCCTCAAGCGGAAGACGCCTTTAAATGGCTCAAGTCTGCCTTTTCTTCGGCTCCCGTGCTCTCCAGACCTGACCCATCTAAACCCTTTCTATTGGAGGTTGATGCCTCCTCAGTGGGAGCTGGAGCTGTCCTTCTACAAAAAAACTCTTCCGGGCATGCTGTTACTTGTGGTTTTTTTTCTAGGACCTTCTCTCCGGCGGAGAGGAACTACTCCATCGGGGATCGAGAGCTTCTAGCCATTAAATTAGCACTTGAGGAATGGAGGCATCTGCTGGAGGGATCAAGATTTCCAGTTATTATTTACACCGATCACAAGAACCTCTCCTACCTCCAGTCTGCCCAACGGCTGAATCCTCGTCAGGCCAGGTGGTCTCTGTTCTTTGCCCGATTTAATTTTGAAATTCACTTTCGGCCTGCCGATAAGAACATTAGGGCCGATGCTCTCTCTCGTTCCTCAGATGCTTCTGAAGTTGAACTCTCTCCTCAACACATCATTCCTCCTGACTGCCTGATTTCCACTTCTCCAGCCTCCATCAGGCAAACTCCTCCAGGAAAGACCTTTGTTTCTCCACGCCAACGCCTCGGAATCCTCAAATGGGGTCACTCCTCCCATCTCGCAGGTCATGCGGGCATCAAGAAATCTGTGCAACTCATCTCTCGCTTCTATTGGTGGCCGACTCTAGAGACTGATGTGGTGGACTTTGTGCGAGCCTGCACTATCTGTGCCCGGGATAAGACTCCTCGCCAGAAGCCCGCTGGTTTTCTTCATCCTCTGCCTGTCCCCGAACAGCCTTGGTCTCTGATTGGTATGGATTTTATTACTGACTTACCCCCATCCCATGGCAACACTGTTATTTGGGTGGTCGTTGATCGATTCTCCAAAATGGCACATTTCATCCCTCTTCCTGGTCTTCCTTCAGCGCCTCAGTTGGCTAAACAATTTTTTGTACACATTTTTCGTCTTCACGGGTTGCCTACGCAGATCGTCTCGGATAGAGGCGTCCAATTCGTGTCTAAATTCTGGAGGGCTCTCTGTAAACAACTCAAGATTAAATTAAATTTTTCTTCTGCATATCATCCTCAATCCAATGGACAAGTAGAAAGAATTAACCAGGTCTTGGGTGATTATTTACGACATTTTGTTTCCTCCCGCCAGGATGACTGGGCAGATCTTCTACCTTGGGCCGAATTCTCGTATAATTTCAGAGTCTCTGAATCTTCCTCCAAATCCCCATTTTTCGTGGTGTACGGCCGTCACCCTCTTCCTCCCCTCCCTACCCCCTTGCCCTCTGGTCTGCCCGCTGTGGATGAAATTTCTCGTGATCTTTCCATCATATGGAGAGAGACCCAAAATTCTCACTTACAGGCTTCTTCACGCATGAAGAAATTTGCGGATAAGAAAAGAAGAGCTCCTCCCATTTTTTCCCCTGGAGACAAGGTATGGCTCTCCGCTAAATATGTCCGCTTCCGTGTCCCTAGCTATAAGTTGGGACCACGCTATCTTGGTCCTTTCAAAATTTTGCGCCAGATTAATCCTGTCTCTTACAAACTTCTTCTTCCTCCTTCTCTTCGTATTCCTAATGCCTTTCACGTTTCTCTTCTTAAACCACTTATCATTAACCGTTTCTCTCCCAAATCTGTTCCTCCCACTCCTGTCTCCGGCTCCTCGGACATCTTCTCCGTCAAAGAGATTTTAGCATCTAAAAAGGTCAGAGGGAAAACCTTCTTTTTAGTGGATTGGGAGGGTTGTGGTCCCGAAGAGAGGTCCTGGGAACCTGAGGACAATATCCTGGACAAAAGTCTGGTCCTCAGGTTCTCAGGCCCCAAGAAGAGGGGGAGACCCAAGGGGGGGGGGGTACTGTTACGCCGAGCACTCCGGGTCCCCGCTCCTCCCCGGAGCGCTCGCTACACTCTTCTCACTGCAGCGCTCCGGTCAGTTCCACTGACCCGGGGCGCTGCGATACCGCCTCCAGCCGGGATGCGATTCGCGATGCGGGTAGCGCCCGCTCGCGATGCGCACCCCGGCTCCCGTACCTGACTCGCTCTCCGTCTGTCCTGTCCCGGCGCGCGCGGCCCCGCTCCCTAGGGCGCGCGCGCGCCGGGTCTTTGCGATTTAAAGGGCCACTGCGCCGCTGATTGGCGCAGTGGTTCCAATTAGTGTTATCACCTGTGCACTTCCCTATATCATCTCACTTCCCCTTCACTCCCTCGCCGGATCTTGTTGCCATCGTGCCAGTGAAAGCGTTTCCTAGTGTGTTCCTAGCCTGTGTTCCAGACCTCCTGCCGTTGCCCCTGACTACGATCCTTGCTGCCTGCCCCGACCTTCTGCTACGTCCGACCTTGCTTCTGTCTACTCCCTTGTACCGCGCCTATCTTCAGCAGCCAGAGAGGTAGAGCCGTTGCTAGTGGATACGACCTGGTCACTACCGCCGCAGCAAGACCATCCCGCTTTGCGGCGGGCTCTGGTGAAAACCAGTAGTGACTTAGAACCGATCCACTAGCACGGTCCACGCCAATCCCTCTCTGGCACAGAGGATCCACTACCTGCCAGCCGGCATCGTGACACACACATATATATAAACGTATTCTCCGTTGAGATATTGCAGCCGCTGCTGTGTCCAGGCCCAGGAGCCTTAGCACTGTGCTGTGATGTCACTCAATACCACTGACATCACTAGGTGTAAACAACATCTCTCCTTTGCTGTGTATGTGACTATGGAGCTGTTTGGTGATGTCGTCTATTATGGCCTTCATAGAAGCAACAGGAGATTGTTGCATCCATCTAGAACCCTCAGAACTACAGTGCTATGATGTCACTCACTTCCACAGGCCTTGCAGAGTGTAAACAACAACAACCCAGCTTTGTTGTGTATGTAACCATAGGGATTTGTGATGTCACCTAGAACCTTCACAGCAGCGACAGCTTTATGAGGAGCATCAGCACTGCTCTGCCTGAGCAGAACCATCACCGCCATAGGTTGTCAAATAACCCGGGTATACCCCCACACAGGTAAGTCCAATGGGGTGCAGGCATGTCCTCTATGCTTACAGCTTCCCGTGGGTGTTGGTTTGATACCGTTTGGGGACAGCCAAGGAGGCATCTGCAGGCAACAAAGGTAGGTGTGTGCTTGTGTGTGTGTTTCCTATGCAGATCCTAAGCCCAGTGTCACATGCAAGTAGGAGGAGTAAGAAGGGTTCCTGGCAAATCCGGGTTATGGATTGCATTTAAAAAGGCCCCGTGGGAGTGCAATGGGCCCCTGTCTTGCTGCTTAGCAATAATGGTATGGGTTTAGGTTCTGCTGTGTGTACTGGTGGTTGACTGCCCCCCAGCCCAGAGTGTGCATGGAAAATTGTCTGGCAGCCTCCCTGACAGCAAGCAGTGATAGTGCCCATGAAGGGCACCTTGTTGGGCCCGCCCCTTTCACGGTTATCGCTTCTCGGCCTTTTGGCTAAGATCAAGTGTAGTATCTGTTCTTATCAGTTTAATATCTGATACGTCCCCTATCTGGGGACCATATATTAAATGGATTTTTGAGAACGGGGGCCGATTTCGAAGCTTGCTTCCGTCGCCCTATGCATTGACCCGATATGGCAGTATCTTCGGGTACAGTGCACCACCCCCTTACAGGGTTAAAAAGAAAGATTCCTACTTTCATTGCTACCTGCTTGCTGGCTAGCCAGCTAGCCAGCCCTGTGGGCCTTGCTGCTGCTGCAGCCAAAAAACAAAAGGTGGTGCTGCTGCTGCTTCTGCTGCTTCTGCTTCTGCTTGTGTCTGGCCGCTGTTGGAGCGTCCAGGCACAGGACTTCTGCTGCTGCTGACTAAATGGCCTCCTTAATTGGATCATTTGAGTAGCCAGCACACCTGTGCAGGTAGGGCATGACATGATAGGCAGCTGCCTTGATAGCGGGTGGGTGCTGAATGTTCCTAATTGACAAAATAAGATTAATGCTTATGAAGAAATATAAAATCTCATCCCTTCCCCAATATCGCGCCACACCCCTACCCCTTAATTCCCTGGTTGAACTTGATGGACATATGTCTTTTTTCGACCGTACTAACTATGTAACTATGTAACATAACATGGGGGGGGGGGGGGGGTCTCCTGGCTGTTCACACAGGTGTGTCATTGCTGTACATTGACCATGCATTGCTTCTGTGGTATTGCAAAGGCAAAGACAAATGCTTCCAGCCATCCATTGCACTAATGGATTGGTCATCAGCTGGCTGTCTATGTCCCGCATCAATATAGACCAAAGTACAGAGGGTTAGGCTATGCTATTGTGCACCTACCTGATGCATCAGAAGGTGCGAGGCCCTTGCTAAATTCTGTGCACAGACTTTGAGATCTATACTTTAGACTGTATCTAAACCTGCTCCAACATGGACTGACATTCTGGCCTACTTTCAGCCGATGCGACTTGTCTGTCGCTGAACAGTCGCTTTTTATGTATTCAGCACCTATGTATAATGTTGTAAAAATGCTCTAGAAGCTAAAGTCGCAGAAATGTCACACATATTTGGCCTGCAACTTTCTGTGCGACAAATTCAGACAGGAAAAATCAGTATAAATCCTTAGAAAATTATCCCCCAGTGTCTCCATCTGCTGGCGGTATTGAATAAGCATTGCTGCACTGATGGGGTATGCATTAGACGAAAAAAAAGAAGAAAAAGAAGAATAATACGCCCAGAAAAGAGGCGAAAAGGAGAAAAACGTAAAAAAACGTGAAAAAAAAGTAAGAGGAAGAGAAGTGAAAAAAAGGTGGAAATGGGTTTAAAAGTGATTTCGGCGGAGAAATATATATATATATATATATATATATATATATATATATATATACGCGCACACACACACATATATATAAACGTATTCTCCGTTGAGATATTGCAGCCGCTGCTGTGTCCAGGCCCAGGAGCCTTAGCACTGTGCTGTGATGTCACTCAATACCACTGACATTACTAGGTGTAAACAACATCTCTCCTTTGCTGTGTATGTGACTATGGAGCTGTTTGGTGATGTCGTCTATTATGGCCTTCATAGAAGCAACAGGAGATTGTTGCATCCATCTAGAACCCTCAGAACTACAGTGCTATGATGTCACTCACTTCCACAGGCCTTGCAGAGTGTAAACAACAACAACCCAGCTTTGTTGTGTATGTAACCATAGGGATTTGTGATGTCACCTAGAACCTTCACAGCAGCGACAGCTTTATGAGGAGCATCAGCACTGCTCTGCCTGAGCAGAACCATCACCGCCATAGGTTGTCAAATAACCCGGGTATACCCCCACACAGGTAAGTCCAATGGGGTGCAGGCATGTCCTCTATGCTTACAGCTTCCCGTGGGTGTTGGTTTGATACCGTTTGGGGACAGCCAAGGAGGCATCTGCAGGCAACAAAGGTAGGTGTGTGCTTGTGTGTGTGTTTCCTATGCAGATCCTAAGCCCAGTGTCACATGCAAGTAGGAGGAGTAAGAAGGGTTCCTGGCAAATCCGGGTTATGGATTGCATTTAAAAAGGCCCCGTGGGAGTGCAATGGGCCCCTGTCTTGCTGCTTAGCAATAATGGTATGGGTTTAGGTTCTGCTGTGTGTACTGGTGGTTGACTGCCCCCCAGCCCAGAGTGTGCATGGAAAATTGTCTGGCAGCCTCCCTGACAGCAAGCAGTGATAGTGCCCATGAAGGGCACCTTGTTGGGCCCGCCCCTTTCACGGTTATCGCTTCTCGGCCTTTTGGCTAAGATCAAGTGTAGTATCTGTTCTTATCAGTTTAATATCTGATACGTCCCCTATCTGGGGACCATATATTAAATGGATTTTTGAGAACGGGGGCCGATTTCGAAGCTTGCTTCCGTCGCCCTATGCATTCACCCGATATGGCAGTATCTTCGGGTACAGTGCACCACCCCCTTACAGGGTTAAAAAGAAAGATTCCTACTTTCATTGCTACCTGCTTGCTGGCTAGCCAGCTAGCCAGCCCTGTGGGCCTTGCTGCTGCTGCAGCCAAAAAACAAAAGGTGGTGCTGCTGCTGCTTCTGCTGCTTCTGCTTCTGCTTGTGTCTGGCCGCTGTTGGAGCGTCCAGGCACAGGACTTCTGCTGCTGCTGACTAAATGGCCTCCTTAATTGGATCATTTGAGTAGCCAGCACACCTGTGCAGGTAGGGCATGACATGATAGGCAGCTGCCTTGATAGCGGGTGGGTGCTGAATGTTCCTAATTGACAAAATAAGATTAATGCTTATGAAGAAATATAAAATCTCATCCCTTCCCCAATATCGCGCCACACCCCTACCCCTTAATTCCCTGGTTGAACTTGATGGACATATGTCTTTTTTCGACCGTACTAACTATGTAACTATGTAACATAACATGGGGGGGGGGGGGGGGGGTCTCCTGGCTGTTCACACAGGTGTGTCATTGCTGTACATTGACCATGCATTGCTTCTGTGGTATTGCAAAGGCAAAGACAAATGCTTCCAGCCATCCATTGCACTAATGGATTGGTCATCAGCTGGCTGTCTATGTCCCGCATCAATATAGACCAAAGTACAGAGGGTTAGGCTATGCTATTGTGCACCTACCTGATGCATCAGAAGGTGCGAGGCCCTTGCTAAATTCTGTGCACAGACTTTGAGATCTATACTTTAGACTGTATCTAAACCTGCTCCAACATGGACTGACATTCTGGCCTACTTTCAGCCGATGCGACTTGTCTGTCGCTGAACAGTCGCTTTTTATGTATTCAGCACCTATGTATAATGTTGTAAAAATGCTCTAGAAGCTAAAGTCGCAGAAATGTCACACATATTTGGCCTGCAACTTTCTGTGCGACAAATTCAGACAGGAAAAATCAGTATAAATCCTTAGAAAATTATCCCCCAGTGTCTCCATCTGCTGGCGGTATTGAATAAGCATTGCTGCACTGATGGGGTATGCATTAGACGAAAAAAAAGAAGAAAAAGAAGAATAATACGCCCAGAAAAGAGGCGAAAAGGAGAAAAACGTAAAAAAACGTGAAAAAAAAGTAAGAGGAAGAGAAGGGAAAAAAAGGTGGAAATGGGTTTAAAAGTGATTTCGGCGGAGAAATATATATATATATATATATATATATATATATATATATATATATATACGCGCACACACACACTGTTACGCCGAGCGCTCCGGGTCCCCGCTCCTCCCCGGAGCGCTCGCTACACTCTTCTCACTGCAGCGCTCCGGTCAGTTCCACTGACCCGGGGCGCTGCGATACCGCCTCCAGCCGGGATGCGATTCGCGATGCGGGTAGCGCCCGCTCGCGATGCGCACCCCGGCTCCCGTACCTGACTCGCTCTCCGTCTGTCCTGTCCCGGCGCGCGCGGCCCCGCTCCCTAGGGCGCGCGCGCGCCGGGTCTTTGCGATTTAAAGGGCCACTGCGCCGCTGATTGGCGCAGTGGTTCCAATTAGTGTTATCACCTGTGCACTTCCCTATATCATCTCACTTCCCCTTCACTCCCTCGCCGGATCTTGTTGCCATCGTGCCAGTGAAAGCGTTTCCTAGTGTGTTCCTAGCCTGTGTTCCAGACCTCCTGCCGTTGCCCCTGACTACGATCCTTGCTGCCTGCCCCGACCTTCTGCTACGTCCGACCTTGCTTCTGTCTACTCCCTTGTACCGCGCCTATCTTCAGCAGCCAGAGAGGTAGAGCCGTTGCTAGTGGATACGACCTGGTCACTACCGCCGCAGCAAGACCATCCCGCTTTGCGGCGGGCTCTGGTGAAAACCAGTAGTGACTTAGAACCGATCCACTAGCACGGTCCACGCCAATCCCTCTCTGGCACAGAGGATCCACTACCTGCCAGCCGGCATCGTGACTGTAGATCCGGCCATGGATCCCGCTGAAGTTCCTCTGCCAGTTGTCGCTGACCTCACCACGGTGGTCGCCCAGCAGTCACAACAGATAGCGCAACAAGGCCAACAGCTGTCTCAACTGACTGTTATGCTACAACAGTTACTACCACAGCTCCAGCAATCATCTCCTCCGCCAGCTCCTGCACCTCCTCCGCAGCGAGTGGCCACTTCTGGACTACGACTATCCTTGCCGGATAAATTTGATGGGGACTCTAAGTTTTGCCGTGGCTTTCTTTCCCAATGTTCATTGCACTTGGAGATGATGTCGGACCAGTTCCCCACTGAAAGGTCTAAGGTGGCTTTCGTAGTCAGCCTTCTGTCTGGAAAAGCCCTGTCTTGGGCCACACCGCTCTGGGACCGCAATGACCCCGTCACTGCCTCTGTACACTCCTTCTTCTCGGAAATTCGAAGTGTCTTTGAGGAACCTGCCCGAGCCTCTTCTGCTGAGACTGCCCTGTTGAACCTGGTCCAGGGTAATTCTTCCGTTGGCGAGTATGCCGTACAATTCCGTACTCTTGCTTCAGAATTATCCTGGAATAATGAGGCACTCTGCGCGACCTTTAAAAAAGGCCTATCCAGCAACATTAAAGATGTTCTGGCCGCACGAGAAATCCCTGCTAATCTACATGAACTCATTCACCTAGCCACTCGCATTGACATGCGTTTTTCCGAAAGCCGTCAGGAGCTCCGCCAGGATATGGACTCTGTTCGCACGAGGCGTTTCTTCTCCCCGGCTCCTCTCTCCTCTGGTCCCCTGCAATCTGTTCCTGTGCCTCCCGCCGTGGAGGCTATGCAGGTCGACCGGTCTCGCCTGACACCTCAAGAGAGGACACGACGCCGCATGGAGAATCTCTGCCTGTACTGTGCTAGTACCGAACACTTCCTGAAGGATTGTCCTATCCGTCCTCCCCGCCTGGAAAGACGTACGCTGACTCCGCACAAAGGTGAGACAGTCCTTGATGTCTACTCTGCTTCTCCACGTCTTACTGTGCCTGTGCGGATGTCTGCCTCTGCCTTCTCCTTCTCTGCTGTGGCCTTCTTGGACTCCGGATCTGCAGGAAATTTTATTTTGGCCTCTCTCGTCAACAAGTTCAACATCCCGGTGACCAGTCTCGCCAGACCCCTCTACATCAATTGTGTAAACAATGAAAGATTGGACTGTACCATACGTTTCCGCACGGAGCCCCTTCTAATGTGCATCGGATCTCATCACGAGAGGATTGAACTTTTGGTCCTCCCCAATTGCACTTCTGAAATTCTCCTTGGACTTCCCTGGCTTCAACTCCATTCCCCAACCCTGGATTGGTCCACTGGGGAGATCAGGAGTTGGGGGCCCTCTTGTTCCAAGGACTGCCTAAAACCGGTTCCCAGTAACCCTTGCCGTGACTCTGTGGTTCCTCCTGTAACCGGTCTCCCTAAGGCCTATATGGACTTTGCGGACGTTTTTTGCAAAAAACAAGCTGAGACTCTACCTCCTCACAGGCCTTATGATTGTCCTATTGACCTCCTCCCGGGCACTACTCCACCCCGGGGCAGAATCTATCCTCTGTCCGTCCCAGAGACTCTTGCCATGTCTGAATACGTCCAGGAAAATTTAAAAAAGGGCTTTATCCGTAAATCCTCCTCTCCTGCCGGAGCCGGATTTTTCTTTGTGTCCAAAAAAGATGGCTCTCTACGTCCTTGCATTGACTACCGCGGTCTTAATAAAATCACGGTTAAGAACCGCTACCCCCTACCCCTCATCTCTGAACTCTTTGATCGCCTCCAAGGTGCCCACATTTTTACCAAACTGGACTTAAGAGGTGCTTATAATCTCATCCGCATCAGAGAGGGGGATGAATGGAAAACGGCATTTAACACCAGAGATGGACACTTTGAGTATCTGGTCATGCCCTTTGGCCTGTGCAACGCCCCTGCCGTCTTCCAAGACTTTGTTAATGAAATTTTTCGTGATCTCCTATACTCCTGTGTTGTTGTATATCTGGACGATATCCTGATTTTTTCTGCCAATCTAGAAGAACACCGCCAGCATGTCCGTATGGTTCTTCAGAGACTTCGTGACAATCAACTCTATGCCAAAATAGAGAAATGTCTGTTTGAATGCCAATCTCTTCCTTTCCTAGGATACTTGGTCTCTGCCCAGGGACTACAAATGGATCCAGACAAACTCTCTGCCGTCTTAGATTGGCCACGCCCCTCCGGACTCCGTGCCATCCAACGTTTTTTGGGGTTCGCCAATTATTACAGGCAATTTATTCCACATTTTTCTACCGTTGTGGCTCCTATTGTGGCTTTAACCAAAAAAAATGCCGATCCCAAGTCTTGGCCTCCTCAAGCGGAAGACGCCTTTAAATGGCTCAAGTCTGCCTTTTCTTCGGCTCCCGTGCTCTCCAGACCTGACCCATCTAAACCCTTTCTATTGGAGGTTGATGCCTCCTCAGTGGGAGCTGGAGCTGTCCTTCTACAAAAAAACTCTTCCGGGCATGCTGTTACTTGTGGTTTTTTTTCTAGGACCTTCTCTCCGGCGGAGAGGAACTACTCCATCGGGGATCGAGAGCTTCTAGCCATTAAATTAGCACTTGAGGAATGGAGGCATCTGCTGGAGGGATCAAGATTTCCAGTTATTATTTACACCGATCACAAGAACCTCTCCTACCTCCAGTCTGCCCAACGGCTGAATCCTCGTCAGGCCAGGTGGTCTCTGTTCTTTGCCCGATTTAATTTTGAAATTCACTTTCGGCCTGCCGATAAGAACATTAGGGCCGATGCTCTCTCTCGTTCCTCAGATGCTTCTGAAGTTGAACTCTCTCCTCAACACATCATTCCTCCTGACTGCCTGATTTCCACTTCTCCAGCCTCCATCAGGCAAACTCCTCCAGGAAAGACCTTTGTTTCTCCACGCCAACGCCTCGGAATCCTCAAATGGGGTCACTCCTCCCATCTCGCAGGTCATGCGGGCATCAAGAAATCTGTGCAACTCATCTCTCGCTTCTATTGGTGGCCGACTCTAGAGACTGATGTGGTGGACTTTGTGCGAGCCTGCACTATCTGTGCCCGGGATAAGACTCCTCGCCAGAAGCCCGCTGGTTTTCTTCATCCTCTGCCTGTCCCCGAACAGCCTTGGTCTCTGATTGGTATGGATTTTATTACTGACTTACCCCCATCCCATGGCAACACTGTTATTTGGGTGGTCGTTGATCGATTCTCCAAAATGGCACATTTCATCCCTCTTCCTGGTCTTCCTTCAGCGCCTCAGTTGGCTAAACAATTTTTTGTACACATTTTTCGTCTTCACGGGTTGCCTACGCAGATCGTCTCGGATAGAGGCGTCCAATTCGTGTCTAAATTCTGGAGGGCTCTCTGTAAACAACTCAAGATTAAATAAAATTTTTCTTCTGCATATCATCCTCAATCCAATGGACAAGTAGAAAGAATTAACCAGGTCTTGGGTGATTATTTACGACATTTTGTTTCCTCCCGCCAGGATGACTGGGCAGATCTTCTACCTTGGGCCGAATTCTCGTATAATTTCAGAGTCTCTGAATCTTCCTCCAAATCCCCATTTTTCGTGGTGTACGGCCGTCACCCTCTTCCTCCCCTCCCTACCCCCTTGCCCTCTGGTCTGCCCGCTGTGGATGAAATTTCTCGTGATCTTTCCATCATATGGAGAGAGACCCAAAATTCTCTCTTACAGGCTTCTTCACGCATGAAGAAATTTGCGGATAAGAAAAGAAGAGCTCCTCCCATTTTTTCCCCTGGAGACAAGGTATGGCTCTCCGCTAAATATGTCCGCTTCCGTGTCCCTAGCTATAAGTTGGGACCACGCTATCTTGGTCCTTTCAAAATTTTGCGCCAGATTAATCCTGTCTCTTACAAACTTCTTCTTCCTCCTTCTCTTCGTATTCCTAATGCCTTTCACGTTTCTCTTCTTAAACCACTTATCATTAACCGTTTCTCTCCCAAATCTGTTCCTCCCACTCCTGTCTCCGGCTCCTCGGACATCTTCTCCGTCAAAGAGATTTTAGCATCTAAAAAGGTCAGAGGGAAAACCTTCTTTTTAGTGGATTGGGAGGGTTGTGGTCCCGAAGAGAGGTCCTGGGAACCTGAGGACAATATCCTGGACAAAAGTCTGGTCCTCAGGTTCTCAGGCCCCAAGAAGAGGGGGAGACCCAAGGGGGGGGGGTACTGTTACGCCGAGCACTCCGGGTCCCCGCTCCTCCCCGGAGCGCTCGCTACACTCTTCTCACTGCAGCGCTCCGGTCAGTTCCACTGACCCGGGGCGCTGCGATACCGCCTCCAGCCGGGATGCGATTCGCGATGCGGGTAGCGCCCGCTCGCGATGCGCACCCCGGCTCCCGTACCTGACTCGCTCTCCGTCTGTCCTGTCCCGGCGCGCGCGGCCCCGCTCCCTAGGGCGCGCGTGCGCCGGGTCTTTGCGATTTAAAGGGCCACTGCGCCGCTGATTGGCGCAGTGGTTCCAATTAGTGTTATCACCTGTGCACTTCCCTATATCATCTCACTTCCCCTTCACTCCCTCGCCGGATCTTGTTGCCATCGTGCCAGTGAAAGCGTTTCCTAGTGTGTTCCTAGCCTGTGTTCCAGACCTCCTGCCGTTGCCCCTGACTACGATCCTTGCTGCCTGCCCCGACCTTCTGCTACGTCCGACCTTGCTTCTGTCTACTCCCTTGTACCGCGCCTATCTTCAGCAGCCAGAGAGGTAGAGCCGTTGCTAGTGGATACGACCTGGTCACTACCGCCGCAGCAAGACCATCCCGCTTTGCGGCGGGCTCTGGTGAAAACCAGTAGTGACTTAGAACCGATCCACTAGCACGGTCCACGCCAATCCCTCTCTGGCACAGAGGATCCACTACCTGCCAGCCGGCATCGTGACACACACATATATATAAACGTATTCTCCGTTGAGATATTGCAGCCGCTGCTGTGTCCAGGCCCAGGAGCCTTAGCACTGTGCTGTGATGTCACTCAATACCACTGACATCACTAGGTGTAAACAACATCTCTCCTTTGCTGTGTATGTGACTATGGAGCTGTTTGGTGATGTCGTCTATTATGGCCTTCATAGAAGCAACAGGAGATTGTTGCATCCATCTAGAACCCTCAGAACTACAGTGCTATGATGTCACTCACTTCCACAGGCCTTGCAGAGTGTAAACAACAACAACCCAGCTTTGTTGTGTATGTAACCATAGGGATTTGTGATGTCACCTAGAACCTTCACAGCAGCGACAGCTTTATGAGGAGCATCAGCACTGCTCTGCCTGAGCAGAACCATCACCGCCATAGGTTGTCAAATAACCCGGGTATACCCCCACACAGGTAAGTCCAATGGGGTGCAGGCATGTCCTCTATGCTTACAGCTTCCCGTGGGTGTTGGTTTGATACCGTTTGGGGACAGCCAAGGAGGCATCTGCAGGCAACAAAGGTAGGTGTGTGCTTGTGTGTGTGTTTCCTATGCAGATCCTAAGCCCAGTGTCACATGCAAGTAGGAGGAGTAAGAAGGGTTCCTGGCAAATCCGGGTTATGGATTGCATTTAAAAAGGCCCCGTGGGAGTGCAATGGGCCCCTGTCTTGCTGCTTAGCAATAATGGTATGGGTTTAGGTTCTGCTGTGTGTACTGGTGGTTGACTGCCCCCCAGCCCAGAGTGTGCATGGAAAATTGTCTGGCAGCCTCCCTGACAGCAAGCAGTGATAGTGCCCATGAAGGGCACCTTGTTGGGCCCGCCCCTTTCACGGTTATCGCTTCTCGGCCTTTTGGCTAAGATCAAGTGTAGTATCTGTTCTTATCAGTTTAATATCTGATACGTCCCCTATCTGGGGACCATATATTAAATGGATTTTTGAGAACGGGGGCCGATTTCGAAGCTTGCTTCCGTCGCCCTATGCATTGACCCGATATGGCAGTATCTTCGGGTACAGTGCACCACCCCCTTACAGGGTTAAAAAGAAAGATTCCTACTTTCATTGCTACCTGCTTGCTGGCTAGCCAGCTAGCCAGCCCTGTGGGCCTTGCTGCTGCTGCAGCCAAAAAACAAAAGGTGGTGCTGCTGCTGCTTCTGCTGCTTCTGCTTCTGCTTGTGTCTGGCCGCTGTTGGAGCGTCCAGGCACAGGACTTCTGCTGCTGACTAAATGGCCTCCTTAATTGGATCATTTGAGTAGCCAGCACACCTGTGCAGGTAGGGCATGACATGATAGGCAGCTGCCTTGATAGCGGGTGGGTGCTGAATGTTCCTAATTGACAAAATAAGATTAATGCTTATGAAGAAATATAAAATCTCATCCCTTCCCCAATATCGCGCCACACCCCTACCCCTTAATTCCCTGGTTGAACTTGATGGACATATGTCTTTTTTCGACCGTACTAACTATGTAACTATGTAACATAACATGGGGGGGGGGGGGGGTCTCCTGGCTGTTCACACAGGTGTGTCATTGCTGTACATTGACCATGCATTGCTTCTGTGGTATTGCAAAGGCAAAGACAAATGCTTCCAGCCATCCATTGCACTAATGGATTGGTCATCAGCTGGCTGTCTATGTCCCGCATCAATATAGACCAAAGTACAGAGGGTTAGGCTATGCTATTGTGCACCTACCTGATGCATCAGAAGGTGCGAGGCCCTTGCTAAATTCTGTGCACAGACTTTGAGATCTATACTTTAGACTGTATCTAAACCTGCTCCAACATGGACTGACATTCTGGCCTACTTTCAGCCGATGCGACTTGTCTGTCGCTGAACAGTCGCTTTTTATGTATTCAGCACCTATGTATAATGTTGTAAAAATGCTCTAGAAGCTAAAGTCGCAGAAATGTCACACATATTTGGCCTGCAACTTTCTGTGTGACAAATTCAGACAGGAAAAATCAGTATAAATCCTTAGAAAATTATCCCCCAGTGTCTCCATCTGCTGGCGGTATTGAATAAGCATTGCTGCACTGATGGGGTATGCATTAGACGAAAAAAAAGAAGAAAAAGAAGAATAATACGCCCAGAAAAGAGGCGAAAAGGAGAAAAACGTAAAAAAACGTGAAAAAAAAGTAAGAGGAAGAGAAGGGAAAAAAAGGTGGAAATGGGTTTAAAAGTGATTTCGGCGGAGAAATATATATATATATATATATATATATATATATATATATATATATATACGCGCACACACACACATATATATAAACGTATTCTCCGTTGAGATATTGCAGCCGCTGCTGTGTCCAGGCCCAGGAGCCTTAGCACTGTGCTGTGATGTCACTCAATACCACTGACATCACTAGGTGTAAACAACATCTCTCCTTTGCTGTGTATGTGACTATGGAGCTGTTTGGTGATGTCGTCTATTATGGCCTTCATAGAAGCAACAGGAGATTGTTGCATCCATCTAGAACCCTCAGAACTACAGTGCTATGATGTCACTCACTTCCACAGGCCTTGCAGAGTGTAAACAACAACAACCCAGCTTTGTTGTGTATGTAACCATAGGGATTTGTGATGTCACCTAGAACCTTCACAGCAGCGACAGCTTTATGAGGAGCATCAGCACTGCTCTGCCTGAGCAGAACCATCACCGCCATAGGTTGTCAAATAACCCGGGTTTAACCCACACAGGTAAGTCCAATGGGGTGCAGGCATGTCCTCTATGCTTACAGCTTCCCGTGGGTGTTGGTTTGATACCGTTTGGGGACAGCCAAGGAGGCATCTGCAGGCAACAAAGGTAGGTGTGTGCTTGTGTGTGTGTTTCCTATGCAGATCCTAAGCCCAGTGTCACATGCAAGTAGGAGGAGTAAGAAGGGTTCCTGGCAAATCCGGGTTATGGATTGCATTTAAAAAGGCCCCGTGGGAGTGCAATGGGCCCCTGTCTTGCTGCTTAGCAATAATGGTATGGGTTTAGGTTCTGCTGTGTGTACTGGTGGTTGACTGCCCCCCAGCCCAGAGTGTGCATGGAAAATTGTCTGGCAGCCTCCCTGACAGCAAGCAGTGATAGTGCCCATGAAGGGCACCTTGTTGGGCCCGCCCCTTTCACGGTTATCGCTTCTCGGCCTTTTGGCTAAGATCAAGTGTAGTATCTGTTCTTATCAGTTTAATATCTGATACGTCCCCTATCTGGGGACCATATATTAAATGGATTTTTGAGAACGGGGGCCGATTTCGAAGCTTGCTTCCGTCGCCCTATGCATTGACCCGATATGGCAGTATCTTCGGGTACAGTGCACCACCCCCTTACAGGGTTAAAAAGAAAGATTCCTACTTTCATTGCTACCTGCTTGCTGGCTAGCCAGCTAGCCAGCCCTGTGGGCCTTGCTGCTGCTGCAGCCAAAAAACAAAAGGTGGTGCTGCTGCTGCTTCTGCTTCTGCTTGTGTCTGGCCGCTGTTGGAGCGTCCAGGCACAGGACTTCTGCTGCTGCTGACTAAATGGCCTCCTTAATTGGATCATTTGAGTAGCCAGCACACCTGTGCAGGTAGGGCATGACATGATAGGCAGCTGCCTTGATAGCGGGTGGGTGCTGAATGTTCCTAATTGACAAAATAAGATTAATGCTTATGAAGAAATATAAAATCTCATCCCTTCCCCAATATCGCGCCACACCCCTACCCCTTAATTCCCTGGTTGAACTTGATGGACATATGTCTTTTTTCGACCGTACTAACTATGTAACTATGTAACATAACATGGGGGGGGGGGGGGGGGGGTCTCCTGGCTGTTCACACAGGTGTGTCATTGCTGTACATTGACCATGCATTGCTTCTGTGGTATTGCAAAGGCAAAGACAAATGCTTCCAGCCATCCATTGCACTAATGGATTGGTCATCAGCTGGCTGTCTATGTCCCGCATCAATATAGACCAAAGTACAGAGGGTTAGGCTATGCTATTGTGCACCTACCTGATGCATCAGAAGGTGCGAGGCCCTTGCTAAATTCTGTGCACAGACTTTGAGATCTATACTTTAGACTGTATCTAAACCTGCTCCAACATGGACTGACATTCTGGCCTACTTTCAGCCGATGCGACTTGTCTGTCGCTGAACAGTCGCTTTTTATGTATTCAGCACCTATGTATAATGTTGTAAAAATGCTCTAGAAGCTAAAGTCGCAGAAATGTCACACATATTTGGCCTGCAACTTTCTGTGCGACAAATTCAGACAGGAAAAATCAGTATAAATCCTTAGAAAATTATCCCCCAGTGTCTCCATCTGCTGGCGGTATTGAATAAGCATTGCTGCACTGATGGGGTATGCATTAGACGAAAAAAAAGAAGAAAAAGAAGAATAATACGCCCAGAAAAGAGGCGAAAAGGAGAAAAACGTAAAAAAACGTGAAAAAAAAGTAAGAGGAAGAGAAGGGAAAAAAAGGTGGAAATGGGTTTAAAAGTGATTTCGGCGGAGAAATATATATATATATATATATATATATATATATATACGCGCACACACACACATATATATAAACGTATTCTCCGTTGAGATATTGCAGCCGCTGCTGTGTCCAGGCCCAGGAGCCTTAGCACTGTGCTGTGATGTCACTCAATACCACTGACATCACTAGGTGTAAACAACATCTCTCCTTTGCTGTGTATGTGACTATGGAGCTGTTTGGTGATGTCGTCTATTATGGCCTTCATAGAAGCAACAGGAGATTGTTGCATCCATCTAGAACCCTCAGAACTACAGTGCTATGATGTCACTCACTTCCACAGGCCTTGCAGAGTGTAAACAACAACAACCCAGCTTTGTTGTGTATGTAACCATAGGGATTTGTGATGTCACCTAGAACCTTCACAGCAGCGACAGCTTTATGAGGAGCATCAGCACTGCTCTGCCTGAGCAGAACCATCACCGCCATAGGTTGTCAAATAACCCGGGTTTAACCCATACAGGTAAGTCCAATGGGGTGCAGGCATGTCCTCTATGCTTACAGCTTCCCGTGGGTGTTGGTTTGATACCGTTTGGGGACAGCCAAGGAGGCATCTGCAGGCAACAAAGGTAGGTGTGTGCTTGTGTGTGTGTTTCCTATGCAGATCCTAAGCCCAGTGTCACATGCAAGTAGGAGGAGTAAGAAGGGTTCCTGGCAAATCCGGGTTATGGATTGCATTTAAAAAGGCCCCGTGGGAGTGCAATGGGCCCCTGTCTTGCTGCTTAGCAATAATGGTATGGGTTTAGGTTCTGCTGTGTGTACTGGTGGTTGACTGCCCCCCAGCCCAGAGTGTGCATGGAAAATTGTCTGGCAGCCTCCCTGACAGCAAGCAGTGATAGTGCCCATGAAGGGCACCTTGTTGGGCCCGCCCCTTTCACGGTTATCGCTTCTCGGCCTTTTGGCTAAGATCAAGTGTAGTATCTGTTCTTATCAGTTTAATATCTGATACGTCCCCTATCTGGGGACCATATATTAAATGGATTTTTGAGAACGGGGGCCGATTTCGAAGCTTGCTTCCGTCGCCCTATGCATTGACCCGATATGGCAGTATCTTCGGGTACAGTGCACCACCCCCTTACAGGGTTAAAAAGAAAGATTCCTACTTTCATTGCTACCTGCTTGCTGGCTAGCCAGCTAGCCAGCCCTGTGGGCCTTGCTGCTGCTGCAGCCAAAAAACAAAAGGTGGTGCTGCTGCTGCTTCTGCTGCTTCTGCTTCTGCTTGTGTCTGGCCGCTGTTGGAGCATCCAGGCACAGGACTTCTGCTGCTGCTGACTAAATGGCCTCCTTAATTGGATCATTTGAGTAGCCAGCACACCTGTGCAGGTAGGGCATGACATGATAGGCAGCTGCCTTGATAGCGGGTGGGTGCTGAATGTTCCTAATTGACAAAATAAGATTAATGCTTATGAAGAAATATAAAATCTCATCCCTTCCCCAATATCGCGCCACACCCCTACCCCTTAATTCCCTGGTTGAACTTGATGGACATATGTCTTTTTTCGACCGTACTAACTATGTAACTATGTAACATAACATGGGGGGGGGGGGGGGGTCTCCTGGCTGTTCACACAGGTGTGTCATTGCTGTACATTGACCATGCATTGCTTCTGTGGTATTGCAAAGGCAAAGACAAATGCTTCCAGCCATCCATTGCACTAATGGATTGGTCATCAGCTGGCTGTCTATGTCCCGCATCAATATAGACCAAAGTACAGAGGGTTAGGCTATGCTATTGTGCACCTACCTGATGCATCAGAAGGTGCGAGGCCCTTGCTAAATTCTGAGCACAGACTTTGAGATCTATACTTTAGACTGTATCTAAACCTGCTCCAACATGGACTGACATTCTGGCCTACTTTCAGCCGATGCGACTTGTCTGTCGCTGAACAGTCGCTTTTTATGTATTCAGCACCTATGTATAATGTTGTAAAAATGCTCTAGAAGCTAAAGTCGCAGAAATGTCACACATATTTGGCCTGCAACTTTCTGTGCGACAAATTCAGACAGGAAAAATCAGTATAAATCCTTAGAAAATTATCCCCCAGTGTCTCCATCTGCTGGCGGTATTGAATAAGCATTGCTGCACTGATGGGGTATGCATTAGACGAAAAAAAAGAAGAAAAAGAAGAAGAATACGCCCAGAAAAGAGGCGAAAAGGAGAAAAACGTAAAAAAACGTGAAAAAAAAGTAAGAGGAAGAGAAGGGAAAAAAAGGTGGAAATGGGTTTAAAAGTGATTTCGGCGGAGAAATATATATATATATATATATATATATATATATATATATATACGCGCACACACACACATATATATAAACGTATTCTCCGTTGAGATATTGCAGCCGCTGCTGTGTCCAGGCCCAGGAGCCTTAGCACTGTGCTGTGATGTCACTCAATACCACTGACATCACTAGGTGTAAACAACATCTCTCCTTTGCTGTGTATGTGACTATGGAGCTGTTTGGTGATGTCGTCTATTATGGCCTTCATAGAAGCAACAGGAGATTGTTGCATCCATCTAGAACCCTCAGAACTACAGTGCTATGATGTCACTCACTTCCACAGGCCTTGCAGAGTGTAAACAACAACAACCCAGCTTTGTTGTGTATGTAACCATAGGGATTTGTGATGTCACCTAGAACCTTCACAGCAGCGACAGCTTTATGAGGAGCATCAGCACTGCTCTGCCTGAGCAGAACCATCACCGCCATAGGTTGTCAAATAACCCGGGTTTAACCCACACAGGTAAGTCCAATGGGGTGCAGGCATGTCCTCTATGCTTACAGCTTCCCGTGGGTGTTGGTTTGATACCGTTTGGGGACAGCCAAGGAGGCATCTGCAGGCAACAAAGGTAGGTGTGTGCTTGTGTGTGTGTTTCCTATGCAGATCCTAAGCCCAGTGTCACATGCAAGTAGGAGGAGTAAGAAGGGTTCCTGGCAAATCCGGGTTATGGATTGCATTTAAAAAGGCCCCGTGGGAGTGCAATGGGCCCCTGTCTTGCTGCTTAGCAATAATGGTATGGGTTTAGGTTCTGCTGTGTGTACTGGTGGTTGACTGCCCCCCAGCCCAGAGTGTGCATGGAAAATTGTCTGGCAGCCTCCCTGACAGCAAGCAGTGATAGTGCCCATGAAGGGCACCTTGTTGGGCCCGCCCCTTTCACGGTTATCGCTTCTCGGCCTTTTGGCTAAGATCAAGTGTAGTATCTGTTCTTATCAGTTTAATATCTGATACGTCCCCTATCTGGGGACCATATATTAAATGGATTTTTGAGAACGGGGGCCGATTTCGAAGCTTGCTTCCGTCGCCCTATGCATTGACCCGATATGGCAGTATCTTCGGGTACAGTGCACCACCCCCTTACAGGGTTAAAAAGAAAGATTCCTACTTTCATTGCTACCTGCTTGCTGGCTAGCCAGCTAGCCAGCCCTGTGGGCCTTGCTGCTGCTGCAGCCAAAAAACAAAAGGTGGTGCTGCTGCTGCTTCTGCTGCTTCTGCTTCTGCTTGTGTCTGGCCGCTGTTGGAGCGTCCAGGCACAGGACTTCTGCTGCTGCTGACTAAATGGCCTCCTTAATTGGATCATTTGAGTAGCCAGCACACCTGTGCAGGTAGGGCATGACATGATAGGCAGCTGCCTTGATAGCGGGTGGGTGCTGAATGTTCCTAATTGACAAAATAAGATTAATGCTTATGAAGAAATATAAAATCTCATCCCTTCCCCAATATCGCGCCACACCCCTACCCCTTAATTCCCTGGTTGAACTTGATGGACATATGTCTTTTTTCGACCGTACTAACTATGTAACTATGTAACATAACATGGGGGGGGGGGGGGGTCTCCTGGCTGTTCACACAGGTGTGTCATTGCTGTACATTGACCATGCATTGCTTCTGTGGTATTGCAAAGGCAAAGACAAATGCTTCCAGCCATCCATTGCACTAATGGATTGGTCATCAGCTGGCTGTCTATGTCCCGCATCAATATAGACCAAAGTACAGAGGGTTAGGCTATGCTATTGTGCACCTACCTGATGCATCAGAAGGTGCGAGGCCCTTGCTAAATTCTGTGCACAGACTTTGAGATCTATACTTTAGACTGTATCTAAACCTGCTCCAACATGGACTGACATTCTGGCCTACTTTCAGCCGATGCGACTTGTCTGTCGCTGAACAGTCGCTTTTTATGTATTCAGCACCTATGTATAATGTTGTAAAAATGCTCTAGAAGCTAAAGTCGCAGAAATGTCACACATATTTGGCCTGCAACTTTCTGTGCGACAAATTCAGACAGGAAAAATCAGTATAAATCCTTAGAAAATTATCCCCCAGTGTCTCCATCTGCTGGCGGTATTGAATAAGCATTGCTGCACTGATGGGGTATGCATTAGACGAAAAAAAAGAAGAAAAAGAAGAATAATACGCCCAGAAAAGAGGCGAAAAGGAGAAAAACGTAAAAAAACGTGAAAAAAAAGTAAGAGGAAGAGAAGGGAAAAAAAGGTGGAAATGGGTTTAAAAGTGATTTCGGCGGAGAAATATATATATATATATATATATATATATATATATATATATATACGCGCACACACACACATATATATAAACGTATTCTCCGTTGAGATATTGCAGCCGCTGCTGTGTCCAGGCCCAGGAGCCTTAGCACTGTGCTGTGATGTCACTCAATACCACTGACATCACTAGGTGTAAACAACATCTCTCCTTTGCTGTGTATGTGACTATGGAGCTGTTTGGTGATGTCGTCTATTATGGCCTTCATAGAAGCAACAGGAGATTGTTGCATCCATCTAGAACCCTCAGAACTACAGTGCTATGATGTCACTCACTTCCACAGGCCTTGCAGAGTGTAAACAACAACAACCCAGCTTTGTTGTGTATGTAACCATAGGGATTTGTGATGTCACCTAGAACCTTCACAGCAGCGACAGCTTTATGAGGAGCATCAGCACTGCTCTGCCTGAGCAGAACCATCACCGCCATAGGTTGTCAAATAACCCGGGTTTAACCCACACAGGTAAGTCCAATGGGGTGCAGGCATGTCCTCTATGCTTACAGCTTCCCGTGGGTGTTGGTTTGATACCGTTTGGGGACAGCCAAGGAGGCATCTGCAGGCAACAAAGGTAGGTGTGTGCTTGTGTGTGTGTTTCCTATGCAGATCCTAAGCCCAGTGTCACATGCAAGTAGGAGGAGTAAGAAGGGTTCCTGGCAAATCCGGGTTATGGATTGCATTTAAAAAGGCCCCGTGGGAGTGCAATGGGCCCCTGTCTTGCTGCTTAGCAATAATGGTATGGGTTTAGGTTCTGCTGTGTGTACTGGTGGTTGACTGCCCCCCAGCCCAGAGTGTGCATGGAAAATTGTCTGGCAGCCTCCCTGACAGCAAGCAGTGATAGTGCCCATGAAGGGCACCTTGTTGGGCCCGCCCCTTTCACGGTTATCGCTTCTCGGCCTTTTGGCTAAGATCAAGTGTAGTATCTGTTCTTATCAGTTTAATATCTGATACGTCCTCTATCTGGGGACCATATATTAAATGGATTTTTGAGAACGGGGGCCGATTTCGAAGCTTGCTTCCGTCGCCCTATGCATTGACCCGATATGGCAGTATCTTCGGGTACAGTGCACCACCCCCTTACAGGGTTAAAAAGAAAGATTCCTACTTTCATTGCTACCTGCTTGCTGGCTAGCCAGCTAGCCAGCCCTGTGGGCCTTGCTGCTGCTGCAGCCAAAAAACAAAAGGTGGTGCTGCTGCTGCTGCTGCTTGTGTCTGGCCGCTGTTGGAGCGTCCAGGCACAGGACTTCTGCTGCTGCTGACTAAATGGCCTCCTTAATTGGATCATTTGAGTAGCCAGCACACCTGTGCAGGTAGGGCATGACATGATAGGCAGCTGCCTTGATAGCGGGTGGGTGCTGAATGTTCCTAATTGACAAAATAAGATTAATGCTTATGAAGAAATATAAAATCTCATCCCTTCCCCAATATCGCGCCACACCCCTACCCCTTAATTCCCTGGTTGAACTTGATGGACATATGTCTTTTTTCGACCGTACTAACTATGTAACTATGTAACATAACATGGGGGGGGGGGGGTCTCCTGGCTGTTCACACAGGTGTGTCATTGCTGTACATTGACCATGCATTGCTTCTGTGGTATTGCAAAGGCAAAGACAAATGCTTCCAGCCATCCATTGCACTAATGGATTGGTCATCAGCTGGCTGTCTATGTCCCGCATCAATATAGACCAAAGTACAGAGGGTTAGGCTATGCTATTGTGCACCTACCTGATGCATCAGAAGGTGCGAGGCCCTTGCTAAATTCTGTGCACAGACTTTGAGATCTATACTTTAGACTGTATCTAAACCTGCTCCAACATGGACTGACATTCTGGCCTACTTTCAGCCGATGCGACTTGTCTGTCGCTGAACAGTCGCTTTTTATGTATTCAGCACCTATGTATAATGTTGTAAAAATGCTCTAGAAGCTAAAGTCGCAGAAATGTCACACATATTTGGCCTGCAACTTTCTGTGCGACAAATTCAGACAGGAAAAATCAGTATAAATCCTTAGAAAATTATCCCCCAGTGTCTCCATCTGCTGGCGGTATTGAATAAGCATTGCTGCACTGATGGGGTATGCATTAGACGAAAAAAAAGAAGAAAAAGAAGAATAATACGCCCAGAAAAGAGGCGAAAAGGAGAAAAACGTAAAAAAACGTGAAAAAAAAGTAAGAGGAAGAGAAGGGAAAAAAAGGTGGAAATGGGTTTAAAAGTGATTTCGGCGGAGAAATATATATATATATATATATATATATATATATATATATATATATACGCGCACACACACACATATATATAAACGTATTCTCCGTTGAGATATTGCAGCCGCTGCTGTGTCCAGGCCCAGGAGCCTTAGCACTGTGCTGTGATGTCACTCAATACCACTGACATCACTAGGTGTAAACAACATCTCTCCTTTGCTGTGTATGTGACTATGGAGCTGTTTGGTGATGTCGTCTATTATGGCCTTCATAGAAGCAACAGGAGATTGTTGCATCCATCTAGAACCCTCAGAACTACAGTGCTATGATGTCACTCACTTCCACAGGCCTTGCAGAGTGTAAACAACAACAACCCAGCTTTGTTGTGTATGTAACCATAGGGATTTGTGATGTCACCTAGAACCTTCACAGCAGCGACAGCTTTATGAGGAGCATCAGCACTGCTCTGCCTGAGCAGAACCATCACCGCCATAGGTTGTCAAATAACCCGGGTTTAACCCACACAGGTAAGTCCAATGGGGTGCAGGCATGTCCTCTATGCTTACAGCTTCCCGTGGGTGTTGGTTTGATACCGTTTGGGGACAGCCAAGGAGGCATCTGCAGGCAACAAAGGTAGGTGTGTGCTTGTGTGTGTGTTTCCTATGCAGATCCTAAGCCCAGTGTCACATGCAAGTAGGAGGAGTAAGAAGGGTTCCTGGCAAATCCGGGTTATGGATTGCATTTAAAAAGGCCCCGTGGGAGTGCAATGGGCCCCTGTCTTGCTGCTTAGCAATAATGGTATGGGTTTAGGTTCTGCTGTGTGTACTGGTGGTTGACTGCCCCCCAGCCCAGAGTGTGCATGGAAAATTGTCTGGCAGCCTCCCTGACAGCAAGCAGTGATAGTGCCCATGAAGGGCACCTTGTTGGGCCCGCCCCTTTCACGGTTATCGCTTCTCGGCCTTTTGGCTAAGATCAAGTGTAGTATCTGTTCTTATCAGTTTAATATCTGATACGTCCCCTATCTGGGGACCATATATTAAATGGATTTTTGAGAACGGGGGCCGATTTCGAAGCTTGCTTCCGTCGCCCTATGCATTGACCCGATATGGCAGTATCTTCGGGTACAGTGCACCACCCCCTTACAGGGTTAAAAAGAAAGATTCCTACTTTCATTGCTACCTGCTTGCTGGCTAGCCAGCTAGCCAGCCCTGTGGGCCTTGCTGCTGCTGCAGCCAAAAAACAAAAGGTGGTGCTGCTGCTGCTTCTGCTGCTTCTGCTTCTGCTTGTGTCTGGCCGCTGTTGGAGCGTCCAGGCACAGGACTTCTGCTGCTGCTGACTAAATGGCCTCCTTAATTGGATCATTTGAGTAGCCAGCACACCTGTGCAGGTAGGGCATGACATGATAGGCAGCTGCCTTGATAGCGGGTGGGTGCTGAATGTTCCTAATTGACAAAATAAGATTAATGCTTATGAAGAAATATAAAATCTCATCCCTTCCCCAATATCGCGCCACACCCCTACCCCTTAATTCCCTGGTTGAACTTGATGGACATATGTCTTTTTTCGACCGTACTAACTATGTAACTATGTAACATAACATGGGGGGGGGGGGGTCTCCTGGCTGTTCACACAGGTGTGTCATTGCTGTACATTGACCATGCATTGCTTCTGTGGTATTGCAAAGGCAAAGACAAATGCTTCCAGCCATCCATTGCACTAATGGATTGGTCATCAGCTGGCTGTCTATGTCCCGCATCAATATAGACCAAAGTACAGAGGGTTAGGCTATGCTATTGTGCACCTACCTGATGCATCAGAAGGTGCGAGGCCCTTGCTAAATTCTGTGCACAGACTTTGAGATCTATACTTTAGACTGTATCTAAACCTGCTCCAACATGGACTGACATTCTGGCCTACTTTCAGCCGATGCGACTTGTCTGTCGCTGAACAGTCGCTTTTTATGTATTCAGCACCTATGTATAATGTTGTAAAAATGCTCTAGAAGCTAAAGTCGCAGAAATGTCACACATATTTGGCCTGCAACTTTCTGTGCGACAAATTCAGACAGGAAAAATCAGTATAAATCCTTAGAAAATTATCCCCCAGTGTCTCCATCTGCTGGCGGTATTGAATAAGCATTGCTGCACTGATGGGGTATGCATTAGACGAAAAAAAAGAAGAAAAAGAAGAATAATACGCCCAGAAAAGAGGCGAAAAGGAGAAAGACGTAAAAAAACGTGAAAAAAAAGTAAGAGGAAGAGAAGGGAAAAAAAGGTGGAAATGGGTTTAAAAGTGATTTCGGCGGAGAAATATATATATATATATATATATATATATATATATATATATATATATACGCGCACACACACACATATATATAAACATATTCTCCGTTGAGATATTGCAGCCGCTGCTGTGTCCAGGCCCAGGAGCCTTAGCACTGTGCTGTGATGTCACTCAATACCACTGACATCACTAGGTGTAAACAACATCTCTCCTTTGCTGTGTATGTGACTATGGAGCTGTTTGGTGATGTCGTCTATTATGGCCTTCATAGAAGCAACAGGAGATTGTTGCATCCATCTAGAACCCTCAGAACTACAGTGCTATGATGTCACTCACTTCCACAGGCCTTGCAGAGTGTAAACAACAACAACCCAGCTTTGTTGTGTATGTAACCATAGGGATTTGTGATGTCACCTAGAACCTTCACAGCAGCGACAGCTTTATGAGGAGCATCAGCACTGCTCTGCCTGAGCAGAACCATCACCGCCATAGGTTGTCAAATAACCCGGGTTTAACCCACACAGGTAAGTCCAATGGGGTGCAGGCATGTCCTCTATGCTTACAGCTTCCCGTGGGTGTTGGTTTGATACCGTTTGGGGACAGCCAAGGAGGCATCTGCAGGCAACAAAGGTAGGTGTGTGCTTGTGTGTGTGTTTCCTATGCAGATCCTAAGCCCAGTGTCACATGCAAGTAGGAGGAGTAAGAAGGGTTCCTGGCAAATCCGGGTTATGGATTGCATTTAAAAAGGCCCCGTGGGAGTGCAATGGGCCCCTGTCTTGCTGCTTAGCAATAATGGTATGGGTTTAGGTTCTGCTGTGTGTACTGGTGGTTGACTGCCCCCCAGCCCAGAGTGTGCATGGAAAATTGTCTGGCAGCCTCCCTGACAGCAAGCAGTGATAGTGCCCATGAAGGGCACCTTGTTGGGCCCGCCCCTTTCACGGTTATCGCTTCTCGGCCTTTTGGCTAAGATCAAGTGTAGTATCTGTTCTTATCAGTTTAATATCTGATACGTCCCCTATCTGGGGACCATATATTAAATGGATTTTTGAGAACGGGGGCCGATTTCGAAGCTTGCTTCCGTCGCCCTATGCATTGACCCGATATGGCAGTATCTTCGGGTACAGTGCACCACCCCCTTACAGGGTTAAAAAGAAAGATTCCTACTTTCATTGCTACCTGCTTGCTGGCTAGCCAGCTAGCCAGCCCTGTGGGCCTTGCTGCTGCTGCAGCCAAAAAACAAAAGGTGGTGCTGCTGCTGCTTCTGCTGCTTCTGCTTCTGCTTGTGTCTGGCCGCTGTTGGAGCGTCCAGGCACAGGACTTCTGCTGCTGCTGACTAAATGGCCTCCTTAATTGGATCATTTGAGTAGCCAGCACACCTGTGCAGGTAGGGCATGACATGATAGGCAGCTGCCTTGATAGCGGGTGGGTGCTGAATGTTCCTAATTGACAAAATAAGATTAATGCTTATGAAGAAATATAAAATCTCATCCCTTCCCCAATATCGCGCCACACCCCTACCCCTTAATTCCCTGGTTGAACTTGATGGACATATGTCTTTTTTCGACCGTACTAACTATGTAACTATGTAACATAACATGGGGGGGGGGGGGGGGGTCTCCTGGCTGTTCACACAGGTGTGTCATTGCTGTACATTGACCATGCATTGCTTCTGTGGTATTGCAAAGGCAAAGACAAATGCTTCCAGCCATCCATTGCACTAATGGATTGGTCATCAGCTGGCTGTCTATGTCCCGCATCAATATAGACCAAAGTACAGAGGGTTAGGCTATGCTATTGTGCACCTACCTGATGCATCAGAAGGTGCGAGGCCCTTGCTAAATTCTGTGCACAGACTTTGAGATCTATACTTTAGACTGTATCTAAACCTGCTCCAACATGGACTGACATTCTGGCCTACTTTCAGCCGATGCGACTTGTCTGTCGCTGAACAGTCGCTTTTTATGTATTCAGCACCTATGTATAATGTTGTAAAAATGCTCTAGAAGCTAAAGTCGCAGAAATGTCACACATATTTGGCCTGCAACTTTCTGTGCGACAAATTCAGACAGGAAAAATCAGTATAAATCCTTAGAAAATTATCCCCCAGTGTCTCCATCTGCTGGCGGTATTGAATAAGCATTGCTGCACTGATGGGGTATGCATTAGACGAAAAAAAAGAAGAAAAAGAAGAATAATACGCCCAGAAAAGAGGCGAAAAGGAGAAAGACGTAAAAAAACGTGAAAAAAAAGTAAGAGGAAGAGAAGGGAAAAAAAGGTGGAAATGGGTTTAAAAGTGATTTCGGCGGAGAAATATATATATATATATATATATATATATATATATATATATATACGCGCACACACACACATATATATAAACGTATTCTCCGTTGAGATATTGCAGCCGCTGCTGTGTCCAGGCCCAGGAGCCTTAGCACTGTGCTGTGATGTCACTCAATACCACTGACATCACTAGGTGTAAACAACATCTCTCCTTTGCTGTGTATGTGACTATGGAGCTGTTTGGTGATGTCGTCTATTATGGCCTTCATAGAAGCAACAGGAGATTGTTGCATCCATCTAGAACCCTCAGAACTACAGTGCTATGATGTCACTCACTTCCACAGGCCTTGCAGAGTGTAAACAACAACAACCCAGCTTTGTTGTGTATGTAACCATAGGGATTTGTGATGTCACCTAGAACCTTCACAGCAGCGACAGCTTTATGAGGAGCATCAGCACTGCTCTGCCTGAGCAGAACCATCACCGCCATAGGTTGTCAAATAACCCGGGTTTAACCCACACAGGTAAGTCCAATGGGGTGCAGGCATGTCCTCTATGCTTACAGCTTCCCGTGGGTGTTGGTTTGATACCGTTTGGGGACAGCCAAGGAGGCATCTGCAGGCAACAAAGGTAGGTGTGTGCTTGTGTGTGTGTTTCCTATGCAGATCCTAAGCCCAGTGTCACATGCAAGTAGGAGGAGTAAGAAGGGTTCCTGGCAAATCCGGGTTATGGATTGCATTTAAAAAGGCCCCGTGGGAGTGCAATGGGCCCCTGTCTTGCTGCTTAGCAATAATGGTATGGGTTTAGGTTCTGCTGTGTGTACTGGTGGTTGACTGCCCCCCAGCCCAGAGTGTGCATGGAAAATTGTCTGGCAGCCTCCCTGACAGCAAGCAGTGATAGTGCCCATGAAGGGCACCTTGTTGGGCCCGCCCCTTTCACGGTTATCGCTTCTCGGCCTTTTGGCTAAGATCAAGTGTAGTTCTGCTCACTTGGTCTGGCCAGAGGGTGTCTGGGGTACCCGGCTCCTTTGCCTGGGGGGATCGTCCTTCTTAACGGAGGGACTTCACCCCCCTGCTGCTATCAGGGAGCCGGCTTAGTCCCCAGACAACGGGAGGCGATCCCCACCTACCTACTTCGGTGGGGGAGGTGTCTGGACATCATGGACATGGAGGAAGATTGCGGTTTTTCTTCGGAAGGCGTGCCGCCTTTTGCGAGACTTCGGAATGGAGTGCGTATTTCCCTGCTCGATGTCCGGAAGAAGGAAAGAGGCCTTGTCTTTGTCGTGGAAGAAGTGCTGTTTAAGTTGCTGGAAGTCAAGAGGGAGCAAATCCTATCCATGCTTGAGTTTCCCAGAAGTGGATACTACGACGTGGTGCTGGCTTCTGAAGAGGACTATGAGTCATTTTGGAACATATTGCAGCAAAAGAAGGTATGTCCGGTTTTGGAAGGGGTGGAGATAGTTCCACATTTCCCACGTAGAGAACGATTGGTGACTATAAGGATGTATAGCCCATATACTTCGGAGGAGGATATCGTTACCTTTTTGTCTCGATTCTGTGACAGTGTTCTGCCTAAAGGCAAGGTATTTAATCAATATGGACTATGGACCACCAAGTGGAGGTTCCATGTGAAATTTAAAATGGCAGATGGCAAGTTAGTGATCCCCCCAGGACGGTTTAAAATTGGTTCTGTGAACGGGGATCTGTATTTTTCTGGTATGCAAGATTTTTGCCGCAAATGTAAACAGTACGGTCACAGAAAGGAGGATTGCACGTTTTTGTGGTGTTTCAAGTGTCAAGAGGAGGGTCACGAGGTGGAAAATTGTCAAAAGAAAAGGAAATGCCATCTGTGTGGTGAGGAGGGCCATTTGCTTGGCTCGTGTCCTAAGAAAAAGTCTGAGAAAAATTCAGAGAAAAAGGAAGCTGTAAAAAGAAGCAGAGAGGAACCAGCTGAAGTGAAAGAACCAGAAGTGGAGCAGGTTCCAACTAGAAGACCTACAGAGCAGAGGAAGAAGAGAGAGGAGGAAGGGTATGTGCCAGTGCAGTATTTTGGTGTGCTTGGTGGTTTGTTGGAAAATTTGTCGGAAGCAGAAAGAAAAACGTTTGACAAAGATATGATGGATCTAAAGATAGGCTTGAAGAACCGGGAGGAAGAAGCTCGGGATAAAGTCTATTTTTCTTTCAAGGCAGACATGAACCGTTTTGTTGAAACGTATAAAATTCCAGGCTGGTTGGCGTCTCAAGTTAAGAAAGATATAGCAAATGGCAATATCAGTCGAGGACTGATAGACTTTCTAATGGTGTTTGCATGGAGGAAGGGGATGACCTTCTAATTTGGTTTTGTTTAATTAGAAAGTAATGTTTGGTTTTGCTATTTTATGTTATTTCTTATTTTGTTTTTAAATGTTCTATTTTGTTTCATTAGTGTTTAAGAAAAGAAATAAAAACATGTTACCTGATGATGAACACAAAATTGAGTTCCAAATAAGATCTTGGAACTCTGAGTGAGTTCTGAGGGCTAACTTAAAAAAAAAATCTGTTCTTATCAGTTTAATATCTGATACGTCCCCTATCTGGGGACCATATATTAAATGGATTTTTGAGAACGGGGGCCGATTTCGAAGCTTGCTTCCGTCGCCCTATGCATTGACCCGATATGGCAGTATCTTCGGGTACAGTGCACCACCCCCTTACAGGGTTAAAAAGAAAGATTCCTACTTTCATTGCTACCTGCTTGCTGGCTAGCCAGCTAGCCAGCCCTGTGGGCCTTGCTGCTGCTGCAGCCAAAAAACAAAAGGTGGTGCTGCTGCTGCTTCTGCTGCTTCTGCTTCTGCTTGTGTCTGGCCGCTGTTGGAGCGTCCAGGCACAGGACTTCTGCTGCTGCTGACTAAATGGCCTCCTTAATTGGATCATTTGAGTAGCCAGCACACCTGTGCAGGTAGGGCATGACATGATAGGCAGCTGCCTTGATAGCGGGTGGGTGCTGAATGTTCCTAATTGACAAAATAAGATTAATGCTTATGAAGAAATATAAAATCTCATCCCTTCCCCAATATCGCGCCACACCCCTACCCCTTAATTCCCTGGTTGAACTTGATGGACATATGTCTTTTTTCGACCGTACTAACTATGTAACTATGTAACATAACATGGGGGGGGGGGGGGGTCTCCTGGCTGTTCACACAGGTGTGTCATTGCTGTACATTGACCATGCATTGCTTCTGTGGTATTGCAAAGGCAAAGACAAATGCTTCCAGCCATCCATTGCACTAATGGATTGGTCATCAGCTGGCTGTCTATGTCCCGCATCAATATAGACCAAAGTACAGAGGGTTAGGCTATGCTATTGTGCACCTACCTGATGCATCAGAAGGTGCGAGGCCCTTGCTAAATTCTGTGCACAGACTTTGAGATCTATACTTTAGACTGTATCTAAACCTGCTCCAACATGGACTGACATTCTGGCCTACTTTCAGCCGATGCGACTTGTCTGTCGCTGAACAGTCGCTTTTTATGTATTCAGCACCTATGTATAATGTTGTAAAAATGCTCTAGAAGCTAAAGTCGCAGAAATGTCACACATATTTGGCCTGCAACTTTCTGTGCGACAAATTCAGACAGGAAAAATCAGTATAAATCCTTAGAAAATTATCCCCCAGTGTCTCCATCTGCTGGCGGTATTGAATAAGCATTGCTGCACTGATGGGGTATGCATTAGACGAAAAAAAAGAAGAAAAAGAAGAATAATACGCCCAGAAAAGAGGCGAAAAGGAGAAAGACGTAAAAAAACGTGAAAAAAAAGTAAGAGGAAGAGAAGGGAAAAAAAGGTGGAAATGGGTTTAAAAGTGATTTCGGCGGAGAAATATATATATATATATATATATATATATATATATATATATATACGCGCACACACACACATATATATAAACGTATTCTCCGTTGAGATATTGCAGCCGCTGCTGTGTCCAGGCCCAGGAGCCTTAGCACTGTGCTGTGATGTCACTCAATACCACTGACATCACTAGGTGTAAACAACATCTCTCCTTTGCTGTGTATGTGACTATGGAGCTGTTTGGTGATGTCGTCTATTATGGCCTTCATAGAAGCAACAGGAGATTGTTGCATCCATCTAGAACCCTCAGAACTACAGTGCTATGATGTCACTCACTTCCACAGGCCTTGCAGAGTGTAAACAACAACAACCCAGCTTTGTTGTGTATGTAACCATAGGGATTTGTGATGTCACCTAGAACCTTCACAGCAGCGACAGCTTTATGAGGAGCATCAGCACTGCTCTGCCTGAGCAGAACCATCACCGCCATAGGTTGTCAAATAACCCGGGTTTAACCCACACAGGTAAGTCCAATGGGGTGCAGGCATGTCCTCTATGCTTACAGCTTCCCGTGGGTGTTGGTTTGATACCGTTTGGGGACAGCCAAGGAGGCATCTGCAGGCAACAAAGGTAGGTGTGTGCTTGTGTGTGTGTTTCCTATGCAGATCCTAAGCCCAGTGTCACATGCAAGTAGGAGGAGTAAGAAGGGTTCCTGGCAAATCCGGGTTATGGATTGCATTTAAAAAGGCCCCGTGGGAGTGCAATGGGCCCCTGTCTTGCTGCTTAGCAATAATGGTATGGGTTTAGGTTCTGCTGTGTGTACTGGTGGTTGACTGCCCCCCAGCCCAGAGTGTGCATGGAAAATTGTCTGGCAGCCTCCCTGACAGCAAGCAGTGATAGTGCCCATGAAGGGCACCTTGTTGGGCCCGCCCCTTTCACGGTTATCGCTTCTCGGCCTTTTGGCTAAGATCAAGTGTAGTATCTGTTCTTATCAGTTTAATATCTGATACGTCCCCTATCTGGGGACCATATATTAAATGGATTTTTGAGAACGGGGGCCGATTTCGAAGCTTGCTTCCGTCACCCTATGCATTGACCCGATATGGCAGTATCTTCGGGTACAGTGCACCACCCCCTTACAGGGTTAAAAAGAAAGATTCCTACTTTCATTGCTACCTGCTTGCTGGCTAGCCAGCTAGCCAGCCCTGTGGGCCTTGCTGCTGCTGCAGCCAAAAAACAAAAGGTGGTGCTGCTGCTGCTTCTGCTGCTTCTGCTTCTGCTTGTGTCTGGCCGCTGTTGGAGCGTCCAGGCACAGGACTTCTGCTGCTGCTGACTAAATGGCCTCCTTAATTGGATCATTTGAGTAGCCAGCACACCTGTGCAGGTAGGGCATGACATGATAGGCAGCTGCCTTGATAGCGGGTGGGTGCTGAATGTTCCTAATTGACAAAATAAGATTAATGCTTATGAAGAAATATAAAATCTCATCCCTTCCCCAATATCGCGCCACACCCCTACCCCTTAATTCCCTGGTTGAACTTGATGGACATATGTCTTTTTTCGACCGTACTAACTATGTAACTATGTAACATAACATGGGGGGGGGGGGGGGGGTCTCCTGGCTGTTCACACAGGTGTGTCATTGCTGTACATTGACCATGCATTGCTTCTGTGGTATTGCAAAGGCAAAGACAAATGCTTCCAGCCATCCATTGCACTAATGGATTGGTCATCAGCTGGCTGTCTATGTCCCGCATCAATATAGACCAAAGTACAGAGGGTTAGGCTATGCTATTGTGCACCTACCTGATGCATCAGAAGGTGCGAGGCCCTTGCTAAATTCTGTGCACAGACTTTGAGATCTATACTTTAGACTGTATCTAAACCTGCTCCAACATGGACTGACATTCTGGCCTACTTTCAGCCGATGCGACTTGTCTGTCGCTGAACAGTCGCTTTTTATGTATTCAGCACCTATGTATAATGTTGTAAAAATGCTCTAGAAGCTAAAGTCGCAGAAATGTCACACATATTTGGCCTGCAACTTTCTGTGCGACAAATTCAGACAGGAAAAATCAGTATAAATCCTTAGAAAATTATCCCCCAGTGTCTCCATCTGCTGGCGGTATTGAATAAGCATTGCTGCACTGATGGGGTATGCATTAGACGAAAAAAAAGAAGAAAAAGAAGAATAATACGCCCAGAAAAGAGGCGAAAAGGAGAAAAACGTAAAAAAACGTGAAAAAAAAGTAAGAGGAAGAGAAGGGAAAAAAAGGTGGAAATGGGTTTAAAAGTGATTTCGGCGGAGAAATATATATATATATATATATATATATATATATATATATATATATATACGCACACACACACATATATATAAACGTATTCTCCGTTGAGATATTGCAGCCGCTGCTGTGTCCAGGCCCAGGAGCCTTAGCACTGTGCTGTGATGTCACTCAATACCACTGACATCACTAGGTGTAAACAACATCTCTCCTTTGCTGTGTATGTGACTATGGAGCTGTTTGGTGATGTCGTCTATTATGGCCTTCATAGAAGCAACAGGAGATTGTTGCATCCATCTAGAACCCTCAGAACTACAGTGCTATGATGTCACTCACTTCCACAGGCCTTGCAGAGTGTAAACAACAACAACCCAGCTTTGTTGTGTATGTAACCATAGGGATTTGTGATGTCACCTAGAACCTTCACAGCAGCGACAGCTTTATGAGGAGCATCAGCACTGCTCTGCCTGAGCAGAACCATCACCGCCATAGGTTGTCAAATAACCCGGGTTTAACCCACACAGGTAAGTCCAATGGGGTGCAGGCATGTCCTCTATGCTTACAGCTTCCCGTGGGTGTTGGTTTGATACCGTTTGGGGACAGCCAAGGAGGCATCTGCAGGCAACAAAGGTAGGTGTGTGCTTGTGTGTGTGTTTCCTATGCAGATCCTAAGCCCAGTGTCACATGCAAGTAGGAGGAGTAAGAAGGGTTCCTGGCAAATCCGGGTTATGGATTGCATTTAAAAAGGCCCCGTGGGAGTGCAATGGGCCCCTGTCTTGCTGCTTAGCAATAATGGTATGGGTTTAGGTTCTGCTGTGTATACTGGTGGTTGACTGCCCCCCAGCCCAGAGTGTGCATGGAAAATTGTCTGGCAGCCTCCCTGACAGCAAGCAGTGATAGTGCCCATGAAGGGCACCTTGTTGGGCCCGCCCCTTTCACGGTTATCGCTTCTCGGCCTTTTGGCTAAGATCAAGTGTAGTATCTGTTCTTATCAGTTAAATATCTGATACGTCCCCTATCTGGGGACCATATATTAAATGGATTTTTGAGAACGGGGGCAGATTTCGAAGCTTGCTTCCGTCGCCCTATGCATTGACCCGATATGGCAGTATCTTCGGGTACAGTGCACCACCCCCTTACAGGGTTAAAAAGAAAGATTCCTACTTTCATTGCTACCTGCTTGCTGGCTAGCCAGCTAGCCAGCCCTGTGGGCCTTGCTGCTGCTGCAGCCAAAAAACAAAAGGTGGTGCTGCTGCTGCTTCTGCTGCTTCTGCTTCTGCTTGTGTCTGGCCGCTGTTGGAGCGTCCAGGCACAGGACTTCTGCTGCTGCTGACTAAATGGCCTCCTTAATTGGATCATTTGAGTAGCCAGCACACCTGTGCAGGTAGGGCATGACATGATAGGCAGCTGCCTTGATAGCGGGTGGGTGCTGAATGTTCCTAATTGACAAAATAAGATTAATGCTTATGAAGAAATATAAAATCTCATCCCTTCCCCAATATCGCGCCACACCCCTACCCCTTAATTCCCTGGTTGAACTTGATGGACATATGTCTTTTTTCGACCGTACTAACTATGTAACTATGTAACATAACATGGGGGGGGGGGGGTCTCCTGGCTGTTCACACAGGTGTGTCATTGCTGTACATTGACCATGCATTGCTTCTGTGGTATTGCAAAGGCAAAGACAAATGCTTCCAGCCATCCATTGCACTAATGGATTGGTCATCAGCTGGCTGTCTATGTCCCGCATCAATATAGACCAAAGTACAGAGGGTTAGGCTATGCTATTGTGCACCTACCTGATGCATCAGAAGGTGCGAGGCCCTTGCTAAATTCTGTGCACAGACTTTGAGATCTATACTTTAGACTGTATCTAAACCTGCTCCAACATGGACTGACATTCTGGCCTACTTTCAGCCGATGCGACTTGTCTGTCGCTGAACAGTCGCTTTTTATGTATTCAGCACCTATGTATAATGTTGTAAAAATGCTCTAGAAGCTAAAGTCGCAGAAATGTCACACATATTTGGCCTGCAACTTTCTGTGCGACAAATTCAGACAGGAAAAATCAGTATAAATCCTTAGAAAATTATCCCCCAGTGTCTCCATCTGCTGGCGGTATTGAATAAGCATTGCTGCACTGATGGGGTATGCATTAGACGAAAAAAAAGAAGAAAAAGAAGAATAATACGCCCAGAAAAGAGGCGAAAAGGAGAAAAACGTAAAAAAACGTGAAAAAAAAGTAAGAGGAAGAGAAGGGAAAAAAAGGTGGAAATGGGTTTAAAAGTGATTTCGGCGGAGAAATATATATATATATATATATATATATATATATATATATATATATATACGCGCACACACACACATATATATAAACGTATTCTCCGTTGAGATATTGCAGCCGCTGCTGTGTCCAGGCCCAGGAGCCTTAGCACTGTGCTGTGATGTCACTCAATACCACTGACATCACTAGGTGTAAACAACATCTCTCCTTTGCTGTGTATGTGACTATGGAGCTGTTTGGTGATGTCGTCTATTATGGCCTTCATAGAAGCAACAGGAGATTGTTGCATCCATCTAGAACCCTCAGAACTACAGTGCTATGATGTCACTCACTTCCACAGGCCTTGCAGAGTGTAAACAACAACAACCCAGCTTTGTTGTGTATGTAACCATAGGGATTTGTGATGTCACCTAGAACCTTCACAGCAGCGACAGCTTTATGAGGAGCATCAGCACTGCTCTGCCTGAGCAGAACCATCACCGCCATAGGTTGTCAAATAACCCGGGTTTAACCCACACAGGTAAGTCCAATGGGGTGCAGGCATGTCCTCTATGCTTACAGCTTCCCGTGGGTGTTGGTTTGATACCGTTTGGGGACAGCCAAGGAGGCATCTGCAGGCAACAAAGGTAGGTGTGTGCTTGTGTGTGTGTTTCCTATGCAGATCCTAAGCCCAGTGTCACATGCAAGTAGGAGGAGTAAGAAGGGTTCCTGGCAAATCCGGGTTATGGATTGCATTTAAAAAGGCCCCGTGGGAGTGCAATGGGCCCCTGTCTTGCTGCTTAGCAATAATGGTATGGGTTTAGGTTCTGCTGTGTGTACTGGTGGTTGACTGCCCCCCAGCCCAGAGTGTGCATGGAAAATTGTCTGGCAGCCTCCCTGACAGCAAGCAGTGATAGTGCCCATGAAGGGCACCTTGTTGGGCCCGCCCCTTTCACGGTTATCGCTTCTCGGCCTTTTGGCTAAGATCAAGTGTAGTATCTGTTCTTATCAGTTTAATATCTGATACGTCCCCTATCTGGGGACCATATATTAAATGGATTTTTGAGAACGGGGGCCGATTTCGAAGCTTGCTTCCGTCGCCCTATGCATTGACCCGATATGGCAGTATCTTCGGGTACAGTGCACCACCCCCTTACAGGGTTAAAAAGAAAGATTCCTACTTTCATTGCTGGCTAGCCAGCTAGCCAGCCCTGTGGGCCTTGCTGCTGCTGCAGCCAAAAAACAAAAGGTGGTGCTGCTGCTGCTTCTGCTGCTTCTGCTTCTGCTTGTGTCTGGCCGCTGTTGGAGCGTCCAGGCACAGGACTTCTGCTGCTGACTAAATGGCCTCCTTAATTGGATCATTTGAGTAGCCAGCACACCTGTGCAGGTAGGGCATGACATGATAGGCAGCTGCCTTGATAGCGGGTGGGTGCTGAATGTTCCTAATTGACAAAATAAGATTAATGCTTATGAAGAAATATAAAATCTCATCCCTTCCCCAATATCGCGCCACACCCCTACCCCTTAATTCCCTGGTTGAACTTGATGGACATATGTCTTTTTTCGACCGTACTAACTATGTAACTATGTAACATAACATGGGGGGGGGGGGGGGGTCTCCTGGCTGTTCACACAGGTGTGTCATTGCTGTACATTGACCATGCATTGCTTCTGTGGTATTGCAAAGGCAAAGACAAATGCTTCCAGCCATCCATTGCACTAATGGATTGGTCATCAGCTGGCTGTCTATGTCCCGCATCAATATAGACCAAAGTACAGAGGGTTAGGCTATGCTATTGTGCACCTACCTGATGCATCAGAAGGTGCGAGGCCCTTGCTAAATTCTGTGCACAGACTTTGAGATCTATACTTTAGACTGTATCTAAACCTGCTCCAACATGGACTGACATTCTGGCCTACTTTCAGCCGATGCGACTTGTCTGTCGCTGAACAGTCGCTTTTTATGTATTCAGCACCTATGTATAATGTTGTAAAAATGCTCTAGAAGCTAAAGTCGCAGAAATGTCACACATATTTGGCCTGCAACTTTCTGTGCGACAAATTCAGACAGGAAAAATCAGTATAAATCCTTAGAAAATTATCCCCCAGTGTCTCCATCTGCTGGCGGTATTGAATAAGCATTGCTGCACTGATGGGGTATGCATTAGACGAAAAAAAAGAAGAAAAAGAAGAATAATACGCCCAGAAAAGAGGCGAAAAGGAGAAAAACGTAAAAAAACGTGAAAAAAAAGTAAGAGGAAGAGAAGGGAAAAAAAGGTGGAAATGGGTTTAAAAGTGATTTCGGCGGAGAAATATATATATATATATATATATATATATATATATATATACGCGCACACACACACATATATATAAACGTATTCTCCGTTGAGATATTGCAGCCGCTGCTGTGTCCAGGCCCAGGAGCCTTAGCACTGTGCTGTGATGTCACTCAATACCACTGACATCACTAGGTGTAAACAACATCTCTCCTTTGCTGTGTATGTGACTATGGAGCTGTTTGGTGATGTCGTCTATTATGGCCTTCATAGAAGCAACAGGAGATTGTTGCATCCATCTAGAACCCTCAGAACTACAGTGCTATGATGTCACTCACTTCCACAGGCCTTGCAGAGTGTAAACAACAACAACCCAGCTTTGTTGTGTATGTAACCATAGGGATTTGTGATGTCACCTAGAACCTTCACAGCAGCGACAGCTTTATGAGGAGCATCAGCACTGCTCTGCCTGAGCAGAACCATCACCGCCATAGGTTGTCAAATAACCCGGGTTTAACCCACACAGGTAAGTCCAATGGGGTGCAGGCATGTCCTCTATGCTTACAGCTTCCCGTGGGTGTTGGTTTGATACCGTTTGGGGACAGCCAAGGAGGCATCTGCAGGCAACAAAGGTAGGTGTGTGCTTGTGTGTGTGTTTCCTATGCAGATCCTAAGCCCAGTGTCACATGCAAGTAGGAGGAGTAAGAAGGGTTCCTGGCAAATCCGGGTTATGGATTGCATTTAAAAAGGCCCCGTGGGAGTGCAATGGGCCCCTGTCTTGCTGCTTAGCAATAATGGTATGGGTTTAGGTTCTGCTGTGTGTACTGGTGGTTGACTGCCCCCCAGCCCAGAGTGTGCATGGAAAATTGTCTGGCAGCCTCCCTGACAGCAAGCAGTGATAGTGCCCATGAAGGGCACCTTGTTGGGCCCGCCCCTTTCACGGTTATCGCTTCTCGGCCTTTTGGCTAAGATCAAGTGTAGTATCTGTTCTTATCAGTTTTCATGCTGGTGGGGATGGGTGCTGCATGGAGGATGCAGGTGTACCGGGGCTTTCCGCTGCTGGTTCTGAGGAATCAGCTCGACGGCTGCCCCGATGTGACCTGTTCCCTCCGGGTCTCGCCATGAGGCTGAGAGGGTCTAGAGCCGAGGTACTTTTGTGCCTCGGGGAGTGGTGACCCCGAGGTGCCGAAACTCACTGGGAGAATAGACTCACTGGGTTGAAGCACGGGCACCATAATCTCTCCTTGTGGCACTCACCTCTTGATTCCCGGCCTTCTGGCTAGGATCAGAGAAATTTTTATAGATCCGGCCGGATGTCCGGGCAGTATATCTGCACACATTCACTTATTTATTTCTTTTTTGTCTCACTGTGTCACTTTTTGCGTGTTGTGTGTTCACAGGATTTGTCAGGATGCGGTAGCCCTTCTGGGTGTCCCTCCTGGCGGTCTAGGGGAGGTGTGTGTGGCCATTAGGTTCCGCACCTCCCTGCAAACACCCCGGGTACTCCTGCTTTGGCAGGGTACCTACCGTAATCGGCTCTGCGGGCAGATACCTTGGCTAACGCCAAGGGGGATGCCGGGAGCATTTGTGGTCCCCTAGTAGCTTCGGCGAAAAGGGACATCGAACCTGGAACCTCGCAGGTACCTTTTGGTCCGGAGGCGAAGGGTAAGGTTTGTTGGGGGGCCTCTCTCCTATCGGAGAAGGGCTTGCGATAGACCGCATCCTTTGTGCACGTTTTTTTAGTGTAACACGTTTGCACTTTTTCTTGCACTTTGGGTGAATCGAAAGCACGTTCCTCGGCTTTAGATAAAAAAAATCTGTTCTTATCAGTTTAATATCTGATACGTCCCCTATCTGGGGACCATATATTAAATGGATTTTTGAGAACGGGGGCCGATTTCGAAGCTTGCTTCCGTCGCCCTATGCATTCACCCGATATGGCAGTATCTTCGGGTACAGTGCACCACCCCCTTACAGGGTTAAAAAGAAAGATTCCTACTTTCATTGCTACCTGCTTGCTGGCTAGCCAGCTAGCCATTCCTGTGGGCCTTGCTGCTGCTGCAGCCAAAAAACAAAAGGTGGTGCTGCTGCTGCTTCTGCTGCTTCTGCTTCTGCTTGTGTCTGGCCAATGTTGGAGCGTCCAGGCACAGGACTTCTGCTGCTGCTGACTAAATGGCCTCCTTAATTGGATCATTTGAGTAGCCAGCACACCTGTGCAGGTAGGGCATGACATGATAGGCAGCTGCCTTGATAGCGGGTGGGTGCTGAATGTTCCTAATTGACAAAATAAGATTAATGCTTATGAAGAAATATAAAATCTCATCCCTTCCCCAATATCGCGCCACACCCCTACCCCTTAATTCCCTGGTTGAACTTGATGGACATATGTCTTTTTTCGACCGTACTAACTATGTAACTATGTAACATAACATGGGGGGGGGGGGGGTCTCCTGGCTGTTCACACAGGTGTGTCATTGCTGTACATTGACCATGCATTGCTTCTGTGGTATTGCAAAGGCAAAGACAAATGCTTCCAGCCATCCATTGCACTAATGGATTGGTCATCAGCTGGCTGTCTATGTCCCGCATCAATATAGACCAAAGTACAGAGGGTTAGGCTATGCTATTGTGCACCTACCTGATGCATCAGAAGGTGCGAGGCCCTTGCTAAATTCTGTGCACAGACTTTGAGATCTATACTTTAGACTGTATCTAAACCTGCTCCAACATGGACTGACATTCTGGCCTACTTTCAGCCGATGCGACTTGTCTGTCGCTGAACAGTCGCTTTTTATGTATTCAGCACCTATGTATAATGTTGTAAAAATGCTCTAGAAGCTAAAGTCGCAGAAATGTCACACATATTTGGCCTGCAACTTTCTGTGCGACAAATTCAGACAGGAAAAATCAGTATAAATCCTTAGAAAATTATCCCCCAGTGTCTCCATCTGCTGGCGGTATTGAATAAGCATTGCTGCACTGATGGGGTATGCATTAGACGAAAAAAAAAGAAGAAAAAGAAGAATAATACGCCCAGAAAAGAGGCGAAAAGGAGAAAAACGTAAAAAAACGTGAAAAAAAAGTAAGAGGAAGAGAAGGGAAAAAAAGGTGGAAATGGGTTTAAAAGTGATTTCGGCGGAGAAATATATATATATATATATATATATATATATATATATATATATATATACGCGCACACACACACATATATATAAACGTATTCTCCGTTGAGATATTGCAGCCGCTGCTGTGTCCAGGCCCAGGAGCCTTAGCACTGTGCTGTGATGTCACTCAATACCACTGACATCACTAGGTGTAAACAACATCTCTCCTTTGCTGTGTATGTGACTATGGAGCTGTTTGGTGATGTCGTCTATTATGGCCTTCATAGAAGCAACAGGAGATTGTTGCATCCATCTAGAACCCTCAGAACTACAGTGCTATGATGTCACTCACTTCCACAGGCCTTGCAGAGTGTAAACAACAACAACCCAGCTTTGTTGTGTATGTAACCATAGGGATTTGTGATGTCACCTAGAACCTTCACAGCAGCGACAGCTTTATGAGGAGCATCAGCACTGCTCTGCCTGAGCAGAACCATCACCGCCATAGGTTGTCAAATAACCCGGGTTTAACCCACACAGGTAAGTCCAATGGGGTGCAGGCATGTCCTCTATGCTTACAGCTTCCCGTGGGTGTTGGTTTGATACCGTTTGGGGACAGCCAAGGAGGCATCTGCAGGCAACAAAGGTAGGTGTGTGCTTGTGTGTGTGTTTCCTATGCAGATCCTAAGCCCAGTGTCACATGCAAGTAGGAGGAGTAAGAAGGGTTCCTGGCAAATCCGGGTTATGGATTGCATTTAAAAAGGCCCCGTGGGAGTGCAATGGGCCCCTGTCTTGCTGCTTAGCAATAATGGTATGGGTTTAGGTTCTGCTGTGTGTACTGGTGGTTGACTGCCCCCCAGCCCAGAGTGTGCATGGAAAATTGTCTGGCAGCCTCCCTGACAGCAAGCAGTGATAGTGCCCATGAAGGGCACCTTGTTGGGCCCGCCCCTTTCACGGTTATCGCTTCTCGGCCTTTTGGCTAAGATCAAGTGTAGTATCTGTTCTTATCAGTTTAATATCTGATACGTCCCCTATCTGGGGACCATATATTAAATGGATTTTTGAGAACGGGGGCCGATTTCGAAGCTTGCTTCCGTCGCCCTATGCATTGACCCGATATGGCAGTATCTTCGGGTACAGTGCACCACCCCCTTACAGGGTTAAAAAGAAAGATTCCTACTTTCATTGCTGGCTAGCCAGCTAGCCAGCCCTGTGGGCCTTGCTGCTGCTGCAGCCAAAAAACAAAAGGTGGTGCTGCTGCTGCTTCTGCTTCTGCTTGTGTCTGGCCGCTGTTGGAGCGTCCAGGCACAGGACTTCTGCTGCTGCTGACTAAATGGCCTCCTTAATTGGATCATTTGAGTAGCCAGCACACCTGTGCAGGTAGGGCATGACATGATAGGCAGCTGCCTTGATAGCGGGTGGGTGCTGAATGTTCCTAATTGACAAAATAAGATTAATGCTTATGAAGAAATATAAAATCTCATCCCTTCCCCAATATCGCGCCACACCCCTACCCCTTAATTCCCTGGTTGAACTTGATGGACATATGTCTTTTTTCGACCGTACTAACTATGTAACTATGTAACATAACATGGGGGGGGGGGGGGGGTCTCCTGGCTGTTCACACAGGTGTGTCATTGCTGTACATTGACCATGCATTGCTTCTGTGGTATTGCAAAGGCAAAGACAAATGCTTCCAGCCATCCATTGCACTAATGGATTGGTCATCAGCTGGCTGTCTATGTCCCGCATCAATATAGACCAAAGTACAGAGGGTTAGGCTATGCTATTGTGCACCTACCTGATGCATCAGAAGGTGCGAGGCCCTTGCTAAATTCTGTGCACAGACTTTGAGATCTATACTTTAGACTGTATCTAAACCTGCTCCAACATGGACTGACATTCTGGCCTACTTTCAGCCGATGCGACTTGTCTGTCGCTGAACAGTCGCTTTTTATGTATTCAGCACCTATGTATAATGTTGTAAAAATGCTCTAGAAGCTAAAGTCGCAGAAATGTCACACATATTTGGCCTGCAACTTTCTGTGCGACAAATTCAGACAGGAAAAATCAGTATAAATCCTTAGAAAATTATCCCCCAGTGTCTCCATCTGCTGGCGGTATTGAATAAGCATTGCTGCACTGATGGGGTATGCATTAGACGAAAAAAAAGAAGAAAAAGAAGAATAATACGCCCAGAAAAGAGGCGAAAAGGAGAAAAACGTAAAAAAACGTGAAAAAAAAGTAAGAGGAAGAGAAGGGAAAAAAAGGTGGAAATGGGTTTAAAAGTGATTTCGGCGGAGAAATATATATATATATATATATATATATATATATATATATATATATACGCGCACACACACACATATATATAAACGTATTCTCCGTTGAGATATTGCAGCCGCTGCTGTGTCCAGGCCCAGGAGCCTTAGCACTGTGCTGTGATGTCACTCAATACCACTGACATCACTAGGTGTAAACAACATCTCTCCTTTGCTGTGTATGTGACTATGGAGCTGTTTGGTGATGTCGTCTATTATGGCCTTCATAGAAGCAACAGGAGATTGTTGCATCCATCTAGAACCCTCAGAACTACAGTGCTATGATGTCACTCACTTCCACAGGCCTTGCAGAGTGTAAACAACAACAACCCAGCTTTGTTGTGTATGTAACCATAGGGATTTGTGATGTCACCTAGAACCTTCACAGCAGCGACAGCTTTATGAGGAGCATCAGCACTGCTCTGCCTGAGCAGAACCATCACCGCCATAGGTTGTCAAATAACCCGGGTTTAACCCACACAGGTAAGTCCAATGGGGTGCAGGCATGTCCTCTATGCTTACAGCTTCCCGTGGGTGTTGGTTTGATACCGTTTGGGGACAGCCAAGGAGGCATCTGCAGGCAACAAAGGTAGGTGTGTGCTTGTGTGTGTGTTTCCTATGCAGATCCTAAGCCCAGTGTCACATGCAAGTAGGAGGAGTAAGAAGGGTTCCTGGCAAATCCGGGTTATGGATTGCATTTAAAAAGGCCCCGTGGGAGTGCAATGGGCCCCTGTCTTGCTGCTTAGCAATAATGGTATGGGTTTAGGTTCTGCTGTGTGTACTGGTGGTTGACTGCCCCCCAGCCCAGAGTGTGCATGGAAAATTGTCTGGCAGCCTCCCTGACAGCAAGCAGTGATAGTGCCCATGAAGGGCACCTTGTTGGGCCCGCCCCTTTCACGGTTATCGCTTCTCGGCCTTTTGGCTAAGATCAAGTGTAGTATCTGTTCTTATCAGTTTAATATCTGATACGTCCCCTATCTGGGGACCATATATTAAATGGATTTTTGAGAACGGGGGCCGATTTCGAAGCTTGCTTCCGTCGCCCTATGCATTGACCCGATATGGCAGTATCTTCGGGTACAGTGCACCACCCCCTTACAGGGTTAAAAAGAAAGATTCCTACTTTCATTGCTACCTGCTTGCTGGCTAGCCAGCTAGCCAGCCCTGTGGGCCTTGCTGCTGCTGCAGCCAAAAAACAAAAGGTGGTGCTGCTGCTGCTTCTGCTGCTTCTGCTTCTGCTTGTGTCTGGCCGCTGTTGGAGCGTCCAGGCACAGGACTTCTGCTGCTGCTGACTAAATGGCCTCCTTAATTGGATCATTTGAGTAGCCAGCACACCTGTGCAGCTAGGGCATGACATGATAGGCAGCTGCCTTGATAGCGGGTGGGTGCTGAATGTTCCTAATTGACAAAATAAGATTAATGCTTATGAAGAAATATAAAATCTCATCCCTTCCCCAATATCGCGCCACACCCCTACCCCTTAATTCCCTGGTTGAACTTGATGGACATATGTCTTTTTTCGACCGTACTAACTATGTAACTATGTAACATAACATGGGGGGGGGGGGGGGGGGTCTCCTGGCTGTTCACACAGGTGTGTCATTGCTGTACATTGACCATGCATTGCTTCTGTGGTATTGCAAAGGCAAAGACAAATGCTTCCAGCCATCCATTGCACTAATGGATTGGTCATCAGCTGGCTGTCTATGTCCCGCATCAATATAGACCAAAGTACAGAGGGTTAGGCTATGCTATTGTGCACCTACCTGATGCATCAGAAGGTGCGAGGCCCTTGCTAAATTCTGTGCACAGACTTTGAGATCTATACTTTAGACTGTATCTAAACCTGCTCCAACATGGACTGACATTCTGGCCTACTTTCAGCCGATGCGACTTGTCTGTCGCTGAACAGTCGCTTTTTATGTATTCAGCACCTATGTATAATGTTGTAAAAATGCTCTAGAAGCTAAAGTTGCAGAAATGTCACACATATTTGGCCTGCAACTTTCTGTGCGACAAATTCAGACAGGAAAAATCAGTATAAATCCTTAGAAAATTATCCCCCAGTGTCTCCATCTGCTGGCGGTATTGAATAAGCATTGCTGCACTGATGGGGTATGCATTAGACGAAAAAAAAGAAGAAAAAGAAGAATAATACGCCCAGAAAAGAGGCGAAAAGGAGAAAAACGTAAAAAAACGTGAAAAAAAAGTAAGAGGAAGAGAAGGGAAAAAAAGGTGGAAATGGGTTTAAAAGTGATTTCGGCGGAGAAATATATATATATATATATATATATATATATATATATATATATATACACGCACACACACACATATATATAAACGTATTCTCCGTTGAGATATTGCAGCCGCTGCTGTGTCCAGGCCCAGGAGCCTTAGCACTGTGCTGTGATGTCACTCAATACCACTGACATCACTAGGTGTAAACAACATCTCTCCTTTGCTGTGTATGTGACTATGGAGCTGTTTGGTGATGTCGTCTATTATGGCCTTCATAGAAGCAACAGGAGATTGTTGCATCCATCTAGAACCCTCAGAACTACAGTGCTATGATGTCACTCACTTCCACAGGCCTTGCAGAGTGTAAACAACAACAACCCAGCTTTGTTGTGTATGTAACCATAGGGATTTGTGATGTCACCTAGAACCTTCACAGCAGCGACAGCTTTATGAGGAGCATCAGCACTGCTCTGCCTGAGCAGAACCATCACCGCCATAGGTTGTCAAATAACCCGGGTTTAACCCACACAGGTAAGTCCAATGGGGTGCAGGCATGTCCTCTATGCTTACAGCTTCCCGTGGGTGTTGGTTTGATACCGTTTGGGGACAGCCAAGGAGGCATCTGCAGGCAACAAAGGTAGGTGTGTGCTTGTGTGTGTGTTTCCTATGCAGATCCTAAGCCCAGTGTCACATGCAAGTAGGAGGAGTAAGAAGGGTTCCTGGCAAATCCGGGTTATGGATTGCATTTAAAAAGGCCCCGTGGGAGTGCAATGGGCCCCTGTCTTGCTGCTTAGCAATAATGGTATGGGTTTAGGTTCTGCTGTGTGTACTGGTGGTTGACTGCCCCCCAGCCCAGAGTGTGCATGGAAAATTGTCTGGCAGCCTCCCTGACAGCAAGCAGTGATAGTGCCCATGAAGGGCACCTTGTTGGGCCCGCCCCTTTCACGGTTATCGCTTCTCGGCCTTTTGGCTAAGATCAAGTGTAGTATCTGTTCTTATCAGTTTAATATCTGATACGTCCCCTATCTGGGGACCATATATTAAATGGATTTTTGAGAACGGGGGCCGATTTCGAAGCTTGCTTCCGTCGCCCTATGCATTGACCCGATATGGCAGTATCTTCGGGTACAGTGCACCACCCCCTTACAGGGTTAAAAAGAAAGATTCCTACTTTCATTGCTACCTGCTTGCTGGCTAGCCAGCTAGCCAGCCCTGTGGGCCTTGCTGCTGCTGCAGCCAAAAAACAAAAGGTGGTGCTGCTGCTGCTTCTGCTGCTTCTGCTTCTGCTTCTGCTTGTGTCTGGCCGCTGTTGGAGCGTCCAGGCACAGGACTTCTGCTGCTGCTGACTAAATGGCCTCCTTAATTGGATCATTTGAGTAGCCAGCACACCTGTGCAGGTAGGGCATGACATGATAGGCAGCTGCCTTGATAGCGGGTGGGTGCTGAATGTTCCTAATTGACAAAATAAGATTAATGCTTATGAAGAAATATAAAATCTCATCCCTTCCCCAATATCGCGCCACACCCCTACCCCTTAATTCCCTGGTTGAACTTGATGGACATATGTCTTTTTTCGACCGTACTAACTATGTAACTATGTAACATAACATGGGGGGGGTCTCCTGGCTGTTCACACAGGTGTGTCATTGCTGTACATTGACCATGCATTGCTTCTGTGGTATTGCAAAGGCAAAGACAAATGCTTCCAGCCATCCATTGCACTAATGGATTGGTCATCAGCTGGCTGTCTATGTCCCGCATCAATATAGACCAAAGTACAGAGGGTTAGGCTATGCTATTGTGCACCTACCTGATGCATCAGAAGGTGCGAGGCCCTTGCTAAATTCTGTGCACAGACTTTGAGATCTATACTTTAGACTGTATCTAAACCTGCTCCAACATGGACTGACATTCTGGCCTACTTTCAGCCGATGCGACTTGTCTGTCGCTGAACAGTCGCTTTTTATGTATTCAGCACCTATGTATAATGTTGTAAAAATGCTCTAGAAGCTAAAGTCGCAGAAATGTCACACATATTTGGCCTGCAACTTTCTGTGCGACAAATTCAGACAGGAAAAATCAGTATAAATCCTTAGAAAATTATCCCCCAGTGTCTCCATCTGCTGGCGGTATTGAATAAGCATTGCTGCACTGATGGGGTATGCATTAGACGAAAAAAAAGAAGAAAAAGAAGAATAATACGCCCAGAAAAGAGGCGAAAAGGAGAAAAACGTAAAAAAACGTGAAAAAAAAGTAAGAGGAAGAGAAGGGAAAAAAAGGTGGAAATGGGTTTAAAAGTGATTTCGGCGGAGAAATATATATATATATATATATATGCGCACACACACACATATATATAAACGTATTCTCCGTTGAGATATTGCAGCCGCTGCTGTGTCCAGGCCCAGGAGCCTTAGCACTGTGCTGTGATGTCACTCAATACCACTGACATCACTAGGTGTAAACAACATCTCTCCTTTGCTGTGTATGTGACTATGGAGCTGTTTGGTGATGTCGTCTATTATGGCCTTCATAGAAGCAACAGGAGATTGTTGCATCCATCTAGAACCCTCAGAACTACAGTGCTATGATGTCACTCACTTCCACAGGCCTTGCAGAGTGTAAACAACAACAACCCAGCTTTGTTGTGTATGTAACCATAGGGATTTGTGATGTCACCTAGAACCTTCACAGCAGCGACAGCTTTATGAGGAGCATCAGCACTGCTCTGCCTGAGCAGAACCATCACCGCCATAGGTTGTCAAATAACCCGGGTTTAACCCACACAGGTAAGTCCAATGGGGTGCAGGCATGTCCTCTATGCTTACAGCTTCCCGTGGGTGTTGGTTTGATACCGTTTGGGGACAGCCAAGGAGGCATCTGCAGGCAACAAAGGTAGGTGTGTGCTTGTGTGTGTGTTTCCTATGCAGATCCTAAGCCCAGTGTCACATGCAAGTAGGAGGAGTAAGAAGGGTTCCTGGCAAATCCGGGTTATGGATTGCATTTAAAAAGGCCCCGTGGGAGTGCAATGGGCCCCTGTCTTGCTGCTTAGCAATAATGGTATGGGTTTAGGTTCTGCTGTGTGTACTGGTGGTTGACTGCCCCCCAGCCCAGAGTGTGCATGGAAAATTGTCTGGCAGCCTCCCTGACAGCAAGCAGTGATAGTGCCCATGAAGGGCACCTTGTTGGGCCCGCCCCTTTCACGGTTATCGCTTCTCGGCCTTTTGGCTAAGATCAAGTGTAGTATCTGTTCTTATCAGTTTAATATCTGATACGTCCCCTATCTGGGGACCATATATTAAATGGATTTTTGAGAACGGGGGCCGATTTCGAAGCTTGCTTCCGTCGCCCTATGCATTGACCCGATATGGCAGTATCTTCGGGTACAGTGCACCACCCCCTTACAGGGTTAAAAAGAAAGATTCCTACTTTCATTGCTACCTGCTTGCTGGCTAGCCAGCTAGCCAGCCCTGTGGGCCTTGCTGCTGCTGCAGCCAAAAAACAAAAGGTGGTGCTGCTGCTGCTTCTGCTGCTTCTGCTTCTGCTTGTGTCTGGCCGCTGTTGGAGCGTCCAGGCACAGGACTTCTGCTGCTGCTGACTAAATGGCCTCCTTAATTGGATCATTTGAGTAGCCAGCACACCTGTGCAGGTAGGGCATGACATGATAGGCAGCTGCCTTGATAGCGGGTGGGTGCTGAATGTTCCTAATTGACAAAATAAGATGAATGCTTATGAAGAAATATAAAATCTCATCCCTTCCCCAATATCGCGCCACACCCCTACCCCTTAATTCCCTGGTTGAACTTGATGGACATATGTCTTTTTTCGACCGTACTAACTATGTAACTATGTAACATAACATGGGGGGGGGGGGGTCTCCTGGCTGTTCACACAGGTGTGTCATTGCTGTACATTGACCATGCATTGCTTCTGTGGTATTGCAAAGGCAAAGACAAATGCTTCCAGCCATCCATTGCACTAATGGATTGGTCATCAGCTGGCTGTCTATGTCCCGCATCAATATAGACCAAAGTACAGAGGGTTAGGCTATGCTATTGTGCACCTACCTGATGCATCAGAAGGTGCGAGGCCCTTGCTAAATTCTGTGCACAGACTTTGAGATCTATACTTTAGACTGTATCTAAACCTGCTCCAACATGGACTGACATTCTGGCCTACTTTCAGCCGATGCGACTTGTCTGTCGCTGAACAGTCGCTTTTTATGTATTCAGCACCTATGTATAATGTTGTAAAAATGCTCTAGAAGCTAAAGTCGCAGAAATGTCACACATATTTGGCCTGCAACTTTCTGTGCGACAAATTCAGACAGGAAAAATCAGTATAAATCCTTAGAAAATTATCCCCCAGTGTCTCCATCTGCTGGCGGTATTGAATAAGCATTGCTGCACTGATGGGGTATGCATTAGACGAAAAAAAAGAAGAAAAAGAAGAATAATACGCCCAGAAAAGAGGCGAAAAGGAGAAAAACGTAAAAAAACGTGAAAAAAAAGTAAGAGGAAGAGAAGGGAAAAAAAGGTGGAAATGGGTTTAAAAGTGATTTCGGCGGAGAAATATATATATATATATATATATATATATATATGCGCACACACACACATATATATATAAACGTATTCTCCGTTGAGATATTGCAGCCGCTGCTGTGTCCAGGCCCAGGAGCCTTAGCACTGTGCTGTGATGTCACTCAATACCACTGACATCACTAGGTGTAAACAACATCTCTCCTTTGCTGTGTATGTGACTATGGAGCTGTTTGGTGATGTCGTCTATTATGGCCTTCATAGAAGCAACAGGAGATTGTTGCATCCATCTAGAACCCTCAGAACTACAGTGCTATGATGTCACTCACTTCCACAGGCCTTGCAGAGTGTAAACAACAACAACCCAGCTTTGTTGTGTATGTAACCATAGGGATTTGTGATGTCACCTAGAACCTTCACAGCAGCGACAGCTTTATGAGGAGCATCAGCACTGCTCTGCCTGAGCAGAACCATCACCGCCATAGGTTGTCAAATAACCCGGGTTTAACCCACACAGGTAAGTCCAATGGGGTGCAGGCATGTCCTCTATGCTTACAGCTTCCCGTGGGTGTTGGTTTGATACCGTTTGGGGACAGCCAAGGAGGCATCTGCAGGCAACAAAGGTAGGTGTGTGCTTGTGTGTGTGTTTCCTATGCAGATCCTAAGCCCAGTGTCACATGCAAGTAGGAGGAGTAAGAAGGGTTCCTGGCAAATCCGGGTTATGGATTGCATTTAAAAAGGCCCCGTGGGAGTGCAATGGGCCCCTGTCTTGCTGCTTAGCAATAATGGTATGGGTTTAGGTTCTGCTGTGTGTACTGGTGGTTGACTGCCCCCCAGCCCAGAGTGTGCATGGAAAATTGTCTGGCAGCCTCCCTGACAGCAAGCAGTGATAGTGCCCATGAAGGGCACCTTGTTGGGCCCGCCCCTTTCACGGTTATCGCTTCTCGGCCTTTTGGTTAAGATCAAGTGTAGTATCTGTTCTTATCAGTTTAATATCTGATACGTCCCCTATCTGGGGACCATATATTAAATGGATTTTTGAGAACGGGGGCAGATTTCGAAGCTTGCTTCCGTCGCCCTATGCATTGACCCGATATGGCAGTATCTTCGGGTACAGTGCACCACCCCCTTACAGGGTTAAAAAGAAAGATTCCTACTTTCATTGCTACCTGCTTGCTGGCTAGCCAGCTAGCCAGCCCTGTGGGCCTTGCTGCTGCTGCAGCCAAAAAACAAAAGGTGGTGCTGCTGCTGCTTCTGCTGCTTCTGCTTCTGCTTGTGTCTGGCCGCTGTTGGAGCGTCCAGGCACAGGACTTCTGCTGCTGCTGACTAAATGGCCTCCTTAATTGGATCATTTGAGTAGCCAGCACACCTGTGCAGGTAGGGCATGACATGATAGGCAGCTGCCTTGATAGCGGGTGGGTGCTGAATGTTCCTAATTGACAAAATAAGATGAATGCTTATGAAGAAATATAAAATCTCATCCCTTCCCCAATATCGCGCCACACCCCTACCCCTTAATTCCCTGGTTGAACTTGATGGACATATGTCTTTTTTCGACCGTACTAACTATGTAACTATGTAACATAACATGGGGGGGGGGGGGTCTCCTGGCTGTTCACACAGGTGTGTCATTGCTGTACATTGACCATGCATTGCTTCTGTGGTATTGCAAAGGCAAAGACAAATGCTTCCAGCCATCCATTGCACTAATGGATTGGTCATCAGCTGGCTGTCTATGTCCCGCATCAATATAGACCAAAGTACAGAGGGTTAGGCTATGCTATTGTGCACCTACCTGATGCATCAGAAGGTGCGAGGCCCTTGCTAAATTCTGTGCACAGACTTTGAGATCTATACTTTAGACTGTATCTAAACCTGCTCCAACATGGACTGACATTCTGGCCTACTTTCAGCCGATGCGACTTGTCTGTCGCTGAACAGTCGCTTTTTATGTATTCAGCACCTATGTATAATGTTGTAAAAATGCTCTAGAAGCTAAAGTCGCAGAAATGTCACACATATTTGGCCTGCAACTTTCTGTGCGACAAATTCAGACAGGAAAAATCAGTATAAATCCTTAGAAAATTATCCCCCAGTGTCTCCATCTGCTGGCGGTATTGAATAAGCATTGCTGCACTGATGGGGTATGCATTAGACGAAAAAAAAGAAGAAAAAGAAGAATAATACGCCCAGAAAAGAGGCGAAAAGGAGAAAGACGTAAAAAAACGTGAAAAAAAAGTAAGAGGAAGAGAAGGGAAAAAAAGGTGGAAATGGGTTTAAAAGTGATTTCGGCGGAGAAATATATATATATATATATATATATATATATATATATATATATACGCGCACACACACACATATATATAAACGTATTCTCCGTTGAGATATTGCAGCCGCTGCTGTGTCCAGGCCCAGGAGCCTTAGCACTGTGCTGTGATGTCACTCAATACCACTGACATCACTAGGTGTAAACAACATCTCTCCTTTGCTGTGTATGTGACTATGGAGCTGTTTGGTGATGTCGTCTATTATGGCCTTCATAGAAGCAACAGGAGATTGTTGCATCCATCTAGAACCCTCAGAACTACAGTGCTATGATGTCACTCACTTCCACAGGCCTTGCAGAGTGTAAACAACAACAACCCAGCTTTGTTGTGTATGTAACCATAGGGATTTGTGATGTCACCTAGAACCTTCACAGCAGCGACAGCTTTATGAGGAGCATCAGCACTGCTCTGCCTGAGCAGAACCATCACCGCCATAGGTTGTCAAATAACCCTGGTTTAACCCACACAGGTAAGTCCAATGGGGTGCAGGCATGTCCTCTATGCTTACAGCTTCCCGTGGGTGTTGGTTTGATACCGTTTGGGGACAGCCAAGGAGGCATCTGCAGGCAACAAAGGTAGGTGTGTGCTTGTGTGTGTGTTTCCTATGCAGATCCTAAGCCCAGTGTCACATGCAAGTAGGAGGAGTAAGAAGGGTTCCTGGCAAATCCGGGTTATGGATTGCATTTAAAAAGGCCCCGTGGGAGTGCAATGGGCCCCTGTCTTGCTGCTTAGCAATAATGGTATGGGTTTAGGTTCTGCTGTGTGTACTGGTGGTTGACTGCCCCCCAGCCCAGAGTGTGCATGGAAAATTGTCTGGCAGCCTCCCTGACAGCAAGCAGTGATAGTGCCCATGAAGGGCACCTTGTTGGGCCCGCCCCTTTCACGGTTATCGCTTCTCGGCCTTTTGGCTAAGATCAAGTGTAGTATCTGTTCTTATCAGTTTAATATCTGATACGTCCCCTATCTGGGGACCATATATTAAATGGATTTTTGAGAACGGGGGCCGATTTCGAAGCTTGATTCCGTCGCCCTATGCATTGACCCGATATGGCAGTATCTTCGGGTACAGTGCACCACCCCCTTACAGGGTTAAAAAGAAAGATTCCTACTTTCATTGCTACCTGCTTGCTGGCTAGCCAGCTAGCCAGCCCTGTGGGCCTTGCTGCTGCTGCAGCCAAAAAACAAAAGGTGGTGCTGCTGCTGCTTCTGCTGCTTCTGCTTCTGCTTGTGTCTGGCCGCTGTTGGAGCGTCCAGGCACAGGACTTCTGCTGCTGCTGACTAAATGGCCTCCTTAATTGGATCATTTGAGTAGCCAGCACACCTGTGCAGGTAGGGCATGACATGATAGGCAGCTGCCTTGATAGCGGGTGGGTGCTGAATGTTCCTAATTGACAAAATAAGATGAATGCTTATGAAGAAATATAAAATCTCATCCCTTCCCCAATATCGCGCCACACCCCTACCCCTTAATTCCCTGGTTGAACTTGATGGACATATGTCTTTTTTCGACCGTACTAACTATGTAACTATGTAACATAACATGGGGGGGGGGGGGTCTCCTGGCTGTTCACACAGGTGTGTCATTGCTGTACATTGACCATGCATTGCTTCTGTGGTATTGCAAAGGCAAAGACAAATGCTTCCAGCCATCCATTGCACTAATGGATTGGTCATCAGCTGGCTGTCTATGTCCCGCATCAATATAGACCAAAGTACAGAGGGTTAGGCTATGCTATTGTGCACCTACCTGATGCATCAGAAGGTGCGAGGCCCTTGCTAAATTCTGTGCACAGACTTTGAGATCTATACTTTAGACTGTATCTAAACCTGCTCCAACATGGACTGACATTCTGGCCTACTTTCAGCCGATGCGACTTGTCTGTCGCTGAACAGTCGCTTTTTATGTATTCAGCACCTATGTATAATGTTGTAAAAATGCTCTAGAAGCTAAAGTCGCAGAAATGTCACACATATTTGGCCTGCAACTTTCTGTGCGACAAATTCAGACAGGAAAAATCAGTATAAATCCTTAGAAAATTATCCCCCAGTGTCTCCATCTGCTGGCGGTATTGAATAAGCATTGCTGCACTGATGGGGTATGCATTAGACGAAAAAAAAGAAGAAAAAGAAGAATAATACGCCCAGAAAAGAGGCGAAAAGGAGAAAAACGTAAAAAAACGTGAAAAAAAAGTAAGAGGAGGAGAAGGGAAAAAAAGGTGGAAATGGGTTTAAAAGTGATTTCGGCGGAGAATATATATATATATATATATATATATATATATATATATATATATATATATATATACGCGCACACACACACATATATATAAACGTATTCTCCGTTGAGATATTGCAGCCGCTGCTGTGTCCAGGCCCAGGAGCCTTAGCACTGTGCTGTGATGTCACTCAATACCACTGACATCACTAGGTGTAAACAACATCTCTCCTTTGCTGTGTATGTGACTATGGAGCTGTTTGGTGATGTCGTCTATTATGGCCTTCATAGAAGCAACAGGAGATTGTTGCATCCATCTAGAACCCTCAGAACTACAGTGCTATGATGTCACTCACTTCCACAGGCCTTGCAGAGTGTAAACAACAACAACCCAGCTTTGTTGTGTATGTAACCATAGGGATTTGTGATGTCACCTAGAACCTTCACAGCAGCGACAGCTTTATGAGGAGCATCAGCACTGCTCTGCCTGAGCAGAACCATCACCGCCATAGGTTGTCAAATAACCCGGGTTTAACCCACACAGGTAAGTCCAATGGGGTGCAGGCATGTCCTCTATGCTTACAGCTTCCCGTGGGTGTTGGTTTGATACCGTTTGGGGACAGCCAAGGAGGCATCTGCAGGCAACAAAGGTAGGTGTGTGCTTGTGTGTGTGTTTCCTATGCAGATCCTAAGCCCAGTGTCACATGCAAGTAGGAGGAGTAAGAAGGGTTCCTGGCAAATCCGGGTTATGGATTGCATTTAAAAAGGCCCCGTGGGAGTGCAATGGGCCCCTGTCTTGCTGCTTAGCAATAATGGTATGGGTTTAGGTTCTGCTGTGTGTACTGGTGGTTGACTGCCCCCCAGCCCAGAGTGTGCATGGAAAATTGTCTGGCAGCCTCCCTGACAGCAAGCAGTGATAGTGCCCATGAAGGGCACCTTGTTGGGCCCGCCCCTTTCACGGTTATCGCTTCTCGGCCTTTTGGCTAAGATCAAGTGTAGTATCTGTTCTTATCAGTTTAATATCTGATACGTCCCCTATCTGGGGACCATATATTAAATGGATTTTTGAGAACGGGGGCCGATTTCGAAGCTTGCTTCCGTCGCCCTATGCATTGACCCGATATGGCAGTATCTTCGGGTACAGTGCACCACCCCCTTACAGGGTTAAAAAGAAAGATTCCTACTTTCATTGCTACCTGCTTGCTGGCTAGCCAGCTAGCCAGCCCTGTGGGCCTTGCTGCTGCTGCAGCCAAAAAACAAAAGGTGGTGCTGCTGCTGCTTCTGCTGCTTCTGCTTCTGCTTGTGTCTGGCCGCTGTTGGAGCGTCCAGGCACAGGACTTCTGCTGCTGCTGACTAAATGGCCTCCTTAATTGGATCATTTGAGTAGCCAGCACACCTGTGCAGGTAGGGCATGACATGATAGGCAGCTGCCTTGATAGCGGGTGGGTGCTGAATGTTCCTAATTGACAAAATAAGATTAATGCTTATGAAGAAATATAAAATCTCATCCCTTCCCCAATATCGCGCCACACCCCTACCCCTTAATTCCCTGGTTGAACTTGATGGACATATGTCTTTTTTCGACCGTACTAACTATGTAACTATGTAACATAACATGGGGGGGGGGGGGGGTCTCCTGGCTGTTCACACAGGTGTGTCATTGCTGTACATTGACCATGCATTGCTTCTGTGGTATTGCAAAGGCAAAGACAAATGCTTCCAGCCATCCATTGCACTAATGGATTGGTCATCAGCTGGCTGTCTATGTCCCGCATCAATATAGACCAAAGTACAGAGGGTTAGGCTATGCTATTGTGCACCTACCTGATGCATCAGAAGGTGCGAGGCCCTTGCTAAATTCTGTGCACAGACTTTGAGATCTATACTTTAGACTGTATCTAAACCTGCTCCAACATGGACTGACATTCTGGCCTACTTTCAGCCGATGCGACTTGTCTGTCGCTGAACAGTCGCTTTTTATGTATTCAGCACCTATGTATAATGTTGTAAAAATGCTCTAGAAGCTAAAGTCGCAGAAATGTCACACATATTTGGCCTGCAACTTTCTGTGCGACAAATTCAGACAGGAAAAATCAGTATAAATCCTTAGAAAATTATCCCCCAGTGTCTCCATCTGCTGGCGGTATTGAATAAGCATTGCTGCACTGATGGGGTATGCATTAGACGAAAAAAAAGAAGAAAAAGAAGAATAATACGCCCAGAAAAGAGGCGAAAAGGAGAAAAACGTAAAAAAACGTGAAAAAAAAGTAAGAGGAAGAGAAGGGAAAAAAAGGTGGAAATGGGTTTAAAAGTGATTTCGGCGGAGAAATATATATATATATATATATATATATATATATATATATACGCGCACACACACACATATATATAAACGTATTCTCCGTTGAGATATTGCAGCCGCTGCTGTGTCCAGGCCCAGGAGCCTTAGCACTGTGCTGTGATGTCACTCAATACCACTGACATCACTAGGTGTAAACAACATCTCTCCTTTGCTGTGTATGTGACTATGGAGCTGTTTGGTGATGTCGTCTATTATGGCCTTCATAGAAGCAACAGGAGATTGTTGCATCCATCTAGAACCCTCAGAACTACAGTGCTATGATGTCACTCACTTCCACAGGCCTTGCAGAGTGTAAACAACAACAACCCAGCTTTGTTGTGTATGTAACCATAGGGATTTGTGATGTCACCTAGAACCTTCACAGCAGCGACAGCTTTATGAGGAGCATCAGCACTGCTCTGCCTGAGCAGAACCATCACCGCCATAGGTTGTCAAATAACCCGGGTTTAACCCACACAGGTAAGTCCAATGGGGTGCAGGCATGTCCTCTATGCTTACAGCTTCCCGTGGGTGTTGGTTTGATACCGTTTGGGGACAGCCAAGGAGGCATCTGCAGGCAACAAAGGTAGGTGTGTGCTTGTGTGTGTGTTTCCTATGCAGATCCTAAGCCCAGTGTCACATGCAAGTAGGAGGAGTAAGAAGGGTTCCTGGCAAATCCGGGTTATGGATTGCATTTAAAAAGGCCCCGTGGGAGTGCAATGGGCCCCTGTCTTGCTGCTTAGCAATAATGGTATGGGTTTAGGTTCTGCTGTGTGTACTGGTGGTTGACTGCCCCCCAGCCCAGAGTGTGCATGGAAAATTGTCTGGCAGCCTCCCTGACAGCAAGCAGTGATAGTGCCCATGAAGGGCACCTTGTTGGGCCCGCCCCTTTCACGGTTATCGCTTCTCGGCCTTTTGGCTAAGATCAAGTGTAGTATCTGTTCTTATCAGTTTAATATCTGATACGTCCCCTATCTGGGGACCATATATTAAATGGATTTTTGAGAACGGGGGCCGATTTCGAAGCTTGCTTCCGTCGCCCTATGCATTGACCCGATATGGCAGTATCTTCGGGTACAGTGCACCACCCCCTTACAGGGTTAAAAAGAAAGATTCCTACTTTCATTGCTACCTGCTTGCTGGCTAGCCAGCTAGCCAGCCCTGTGGGCCTTGCTGCTGCTGCAGCAGCCAAAAAACAAAAGGTGGTGCTGCTGCTGCTTCTGCTGCTTCTGCTTCTGCTTGTGTCTGGCCGCTGTTGGAGCGTCCAGGCACAGGACTTCTGCTGCTGCTGACTAAATGGCCTCCTTAATTGGATCATTTGAGTAGCCAGCACACCTGTGCAGGTAGGGCATGACATGATAGGCAGCTGCCTTGATAGCGGGTGGGTGCTGAATGTTCCTAATTGACAAAATAAGATTAATGCTTATGAAGAAATATAAAATCTCATCCCTTCCCCAATATCGCGCCACACCCCTACCCCTTAATTCCCTGGTTGAACTTGATGGACATATGTCTTTTTTCGACCGTACTAACTATGTAACTATGTAACATAACATGGGGGGGGGGGGGGTCTCCTGGCTGTTCACACAGGTGTGTCATTGCTGTACATTGACCATGCATTGCTTCTGTGGTATTGCAAAGGCAAAGACAAATGCTTCCAGCCATCCATTGCACTAATGGATTGGTCATCAGCTGGCTGTCTATGTCCCGCATCAATATAGACCAAAGTACAGAGGGTTAGGCTATGCTATTGTGCACCTACCTGATGCATCAGAAGGTGCGAGGCCCTTGCTAAATTCTGTGCACAGACTTTGAGATCTATACTTTAGACTGTATCTAAACCTGCTCCAACATGGACTGACATTCTGGCCTACTTTCAGCCGATGCGACTTGTCTGTCGCTGAACAGTCGCTTTTTATGTATTCAGCACCTATGTATAATGTTGTAAAAATGCTCTAGAAGCTAAAGTCGCAGAAATGTCACACATATTTGGCCTGCAACTTTCTGTGCGACAAATTCAGACAGGAAAAATCAGTATAAATCCTTAGAAAATTATCCCCCAGTGTCTCCATCTGCTGGCGGTATTGAATAAGCATTGCTGCACTGATGGGGTATGCATTAGACGAAAAAAAAGAAGAAAAAGAAGAATAATACGCCCAGAAAAGAGGCGAAAAGGAGAAAAACGTAAAAAAACGTGAAAAAAAAGTAAGAGGAAGAGAAGGGAAAAAAAGGTGGAAATGGGTTTAAAAGTGATTTCGGCGGAGAAATATATATATATATATATATATATATATATATATATATATATATACGCGCACACACACACATATATATAAACGTATTCTCCGTTGAGATATTGCAGCCGCTGCTGTGTCCAGGCCCAGGAGCCTTAGCACTGTGCTGTGATGTCACTCAATACCACTGACATCACTAGGTGTAAACAACATCTCTCCTTTGCTGTGTATGTGACTATGGAGCTGTTTGGTGATGTCGTCTATTATGGCCTTCATAGAAGCAACAGGAGATTGTTGCATCCATCTAGAACCCTCAGAACTACAGTGCTATGATGTCACTCACTTCCACAGGCCTTGCAGAGTGTAAACAACAACAACCCAGCTTTGTTGTGTATGTAACCATAGGGATTTGTGATGTCACCTAGAACCTTCACAGCAGCGACAGCTTTATGAGGAGCATCAGCACTGCTCTGCCTGAGCAGAACCATCACCGCCATAGGTTGTCAAATAACCCGGGTTTAACCCACACAGGTAAGTCCAATGGGGTGCAGGCATGTCCTCTATGCTTACAGCTTCCCGTGGGTGTTGGTTTGATACCGTTTGGGGACAGCCAAGGAGGCATCTGCAGGCAACAAAGGTAGGTGTGTGCTTGTGTGTGTGTTTCCTATGCAGATCCTAAGCCCAGTGTCACATGCAAGTAGGAGGAGTAAGAAGGGTTCCTGGCAAATCCGGGTTATGGATTGCATTTAAAAAGGCCCCGTGGGAGTGCAATGGGCCCCTGTCTTGCTGCTTAGCAATAATGGTATGGGTTTAGGTTCTGCTGTGTGTACTGGTGGTTGACTGCCCCCCAGCCCAGAGTGTGCATGGAAAATTGTCTGGCAGCCTCCCTGACAGCAAGCAGTGATAGTGCCCATGAAGGGCACCTTGTTGGGCCCGCCCCTTTCACGGTTATCGCTTCTCGGCCTTTTGGCTAAGATCAAGTGTAGTATCTGTTCTTATCAGTTTAATATCTGATACGTCCCCTATCTGGGGACCATATATTAAATGGATTTTTGAGAACGGGGGCCGATTTCGAAGCTTGCTTCCGTCGCCCTATGCATTGACCCGATATGGCAGTATCTTCGGGTACAGTGCACCACCCCCTTACAGGGTTAAAAAGAAAGATTCCTACTTTCATTGCTACCTGCTTGCTGGCTAGCCAGCTAGCCAGCCCTGTGGGCCTTGCTGCTGCTGCAGCAGCCAAAAAACAAAAGGTGGTGCTGCTGCTGCTTCTGCTGCTTCTGCTTCTGCTTGTGTCTGGCCGCTGTTGGAGCGTCCAGGCACAGGACTTCTGCTGCTGCTGACTAAATGGCCTCCTTAATTGGATCATTTGAGTAGCCAGCACACCTGTGCAGGTAGGGCATGACATGATAGGCAGCTGCCTTGATAGCGGGTGGGTGCTGAATGTTCCTAATTGACAAAATAAGATTAATGCTTATGAAGAAATATAAAATCTCATCCCTTCCCCAATATCGCGCCACACCCCTACCCCTTAATTTCCTGGTTGAACTTGATGGACATATGTCTTTTTTCGACCGTACTAACTATGTAACTATGTAACATAACATGGGGGGGGGGGGGGGGGGTCTCCTGGCTGTTCACACAGGTGTGTCATTGCTGTACATTGACCATGCATTGCTTCTGTGGTATTGCAAAGGCAAAGACAAATGCTTCCAGCCATCCATTGCACTAATGGATTGGTCATCAGCTGGCTGTCTATGTCCCGCATCAATATAGACCAAAGTACAGAGGGTTAGGCTATGCTATTGTGCACCTACCTGATGCATCAGAAGGTGCGAGGCCCTTGCTAAATTCTGTGCACAGACTTTGAGATCTATACTTTAGACTGTATCTAAACCTGCTCCAACATGGACTGACATTCTGGCCTACTTTCAGCCGATGCGACTTGTCTGTCGCTGAACAGTCGCTTTTTATGTATTCAGCACCTATGTATAATGTTGTAAAAATGCTCTAGAAGCTAAAGTCGCAGAAATGTCACACATATTTGGCCTGCAACTTTCTGTGCGACAAATTCAGACAGGAAAAATCAGTATAAATCCTTAGAAAATTATCCCCCAGTGTCTCCATCTGCTGGCGGTATTGAATAAGCATTGCTGCACTGATGGGGTATGCATTAGACGAAAAAAAAGAAGAAAAAGAAGAATAATACGCCCAGAAAAGAGGCGAAAAGGAGAAAAACGTAAAAAAACGTGAAAAAAAAGTAAGAGGAAGAGAAGGGAAAAAAAGGTGGAAATGGGTTTAAAAGTGATTTCGGCGGAGAAATATATATATATATATATATATATATATATATATATATATATATATACGCGCACACACACACATATATATAAACGTATTCTCCGTTGAGATATTGCAGCCGCTGCTGTGTCCAGGCCCAGGAGCCTTAGCACTGTGCTGTGATGTCACTCAATACCACTGACATCACTAGGTGTAAACAACATCTCTCCTTTGCTGTGTATGTGACTATGGAGCTGTTTGGTGATGTCGTCTATTATGGCCTTCATAGAAGCAACAGGAGATTGTTGCATCCATCTAGAACCCTCAGAACTACAGTGCTATGATGTCACTCACTTCCACAGGCCTTGCAGAGTGTAAACAACAACAACCCAGCTTTGTTGTGTATGTAACCATAGGGATTTGTGATGTCACCTAGAACCTTCACAGCAGCGACAGCTTTATGAGGAGCATCAGCACTGCTCTGCCTGAGCAGAACCATCACCGCCATAGGTTGTCAAATAACCCGGGTTTAACCCACACAGGTAAGTCCAATGGGGTGCAGGCATGTCCTCTATGCTTACAGCTTCCCGTGGGTGTTGGTTTGATACCGTTTGGGGACAGCCAAGGAGGCATCTGCAGGCAACAAAGGTAGGTGTGTGCTTGTGTGTGTGTTTCCTATGCAGATCCTAAGCCCAGTGTCACATGCAAGTAGGAGGAGTAAGAAGGGTTCCTGGCAAATCCGGGTTATGGATTGCATTTAAAAAGGCCCCGTGGGAGTGCAATGGGCCCCTGTCTTGCTGCTTAGCAATAATGGTATGGGTTTAGGTTCTGCTGTGTGTACTGGTGGTTGACTGCCCCCCAGCCCAGAGTGTGCATGGAAAATTGTCTGGCAGCCTCCCTGACAGCAAGCAGTGATAGTGCCCATGAAGGGCACCTTGTTGGGCCCGCCCCTTTCACGGTTATCGCTTCTCGGCCTTTTGGCTAAGATCTTGTATCTTGTCAAGGGGCTCTGAGTTTGTCGAACCTTCGGCCTTGAGGCATCGGCGGTTTTTTAGCCGTCTTAAGCCTCATGCTGCTATAGGAGGAGGACTTACAAAGAACGGGAAGGCGATCCCCCATGGCGACCCTTAGGTTTGCTGCGCATACTGAAACTCGGATTAAGAACACCTTCCGTATTGAAGTGGATGAGGAGAAAAAGGAGAAGATGACTTTGGAATTTTTTGTCAAGAGAATTATGCTGGATTTATTGCACATTCAGAGAGAAGATGTGTTTTGCCTAAAAGACCCAGGTAAAGGACTTTTCATTCTTACCTTGACTTCCGCATCTGCATGTGACCATATGTTTGAGAAAGTTCGGGAGCTTGCCAATGAGGAGGATATGAAAGGACTTGTTTTCATTGCTCTATATTCTAATGGCGATGTTCCACTGGTGGTTACTATGCACGATCCATACGTGGATATAAGAGACATTGTCTTATTTTTAAACCAATATTGTGCGGAAGTCAAATACTCTCATAAAATAATGAATGCAATGGACTTTTGGACTGGAAAGCATAAGTTTGCTGTTAAGTTCAGAGAAGATGTGAGAGGAATTGGAGGTCTGTGTCGCCCACCTGCAAATTTTTTAATTGGGCGTAAACGTGGCTATTTATTCTACCCTGGGATGCCGTATTATTGCAGGAAATGCCATGAATATGGTCATACACAAGAATCTTGCAAAGAGGAAGTGGTTATTTGCAAAAGATGTGGCCAAAAAGGCCACACCACTTTGGACTGTCAAAATGAGATTCTGTGTAATGTGTGTAAGCAGAAAGGACACGCTTTTAAGGATTGTCCTCAACGCTCCTGGGCCAATATTGTGGCTACGTCGGCTGGTCCCTCGATGAGGAAGAGCTCCATGGATGCTGTGCCTGTGCCTAAGACCCACACCCTGAAAGTGATGCCTGAGTCTTCTGCTACCGGAATTCCTGTGATACCTGCTGTGGCTCATGTCTCCAAAAGCATTGTGTCCCCGGGGAAGGTCGTGGGACCTGAGACAGAAGTGAGGGGTTCTCCTCTCATGGAAGTTGAGGGTCCTGGACCGCCCAGAAGGGATACAGAGGAGATGGATGTAGAAGAACGGCGAAAGAGGAAAAGCAGAGACCGGAAAGAGGAAAAGGGCCTTAACATCAAAAGGAGTGGTCGAGTTAGTGCGGACGAGGGGAACGTGGAGATTGTCTGCCAAAAGGTTATAACAGCATCCGACCCTGTTAATATTGAGGAATTTGTGTCACCACCTACAGATTGGGGTTCTTTGTCTGAGGATAATGAATGACCCAGGAGCTACCAAGTGTTAATATCTCCTCCTTCAATGTGAGGAGTTTGAAGAGCCCAGAGAGGAGGGCTGCTTTATTTTCTTTCTTGTCTTCTTTGCCTACAGACATTTTATTTTTACAGGAATGTGCCATTGATTATGATATCAATTATTCATCTTTGAGATCTGAATGGACTCTTGGCCCGTCTGTGTGGTCAGGGGATAATGAGAGGAAAGTGACTGGTGTTTGCATACTGTTCAAGAGCAGTGAGTATAAAGTTACCTCCTTCACAGACATTGTACCCGGTAGAGCCCTGCTCGTTCATATTATTTATAATGACATGAATATGAGACTTTTAAATGTATATGCCTCTCCAGATAAGGATGAAAGATCTGATTTATTAGAGAAAATTCAGTTTTATTTACCGGGTTCATCCCCGCTTATCATCGCTGGTGATTTTAATTGTATAATGGCAGGAGAGGAGCGGGCTGGAGGATCTGAACAAAGGAAAGATAAGACTGAAAAACAACTAAAGGATTTTATAGTTGATTTTAATTTAAAAGATTTGTGGAGAACCTCTTTCCCTAATGACCCTGGGTATACCTGGGGGAATAGCCTTTATATGTCAAGGATTGATTATATTTTTGCTTCTGGATTTGCATTTTATGGGAATATGCAATTGACTTCTACCTTTTTTTCAGATCATAAGATTTTATCTGCTACATGTAAGTTTGATGGGGTTTGCAGAGCCAAAGGAGTCTGGCGTCTGAATATCTCTTTGCTTGAAGATGAAGAAATTAAATGTAATTTTATCTATCTTTTTAAAAAATTGCAGAACTCAAGGACTAATTTTAATTCTCTTTTAGCATGGTGGGAATTCTGCAAGGTAAAATTTAAAGAGTATTTTATTAAGATGGGTGTTAAAAAAACAAAAGAGAAATTGAAATGGTATAGAGATCTTAACACAAAACTACAAACCTATTATCAACTCAAAGAGCTGGGTGTATATGTAGACGATCTGATTTTAAGTGTTAAAAGTGATATTCAGAAGGCTATAACTAACAAAGGGAAAGAAATAATTTTTAACTCCAAAGTTGAATGTAAAGAGAAGGATGAAAAGTGTACAAGATTCTTTTTTAAAAAGGTAATGGAAACAAAAAAGTTAATGATTAACATTGAGGATGAAACTACTAATGTAGGAATGTTATCCAAAGCTAAATCCTTTTATCAAGATCTGTTTAATGAGAAACCCATTGATATATCTGCTGCTAATTTTCTCCTAAGCACTTTAGATTGTGGTTTAAGTAAGGAGGACCAAGATGCACTTTGCACAGAAGTAAGATGCCAAGAATTAGAAATTGCTGCTAAAAGTTTATCCACAGGTAAAACACCAGGTTCTGATGGACTTCCTGTAGAGTTTTATAAAACCTTTTGGGACATTTTTAAAGATGATTTGCTTAATATTTTTAAGGAGGCTTTTAATTCTGATGTTCTACCTTTATCTTGGAGGAGTGGTATAGTGTCTCTGATCCCCAAAAAGGGGGATAGGAACAGCTTAGAAAATTGGAGACCAATTACGCTTCTTAATGTTGATTATAAGATTATGTCAAAAATTTTTGTTAACAGAATGAAGCCGTTTTTGTACAAGGTCATCCATGTGGATCAGGTATGTGGTGTCCCAGGAAGGAGTGTAGCTGAACCTTTAAATGCTATTAGGGACGTCATATGGTATCAGCAAGAGCGGAATCAAAATCTAGCCATTCTATCTCTAGATTTTCATAAAGCGTTCGATAGAGTATCACATTGTTTTTTATGGATGGTTTTACAACGCATGGGTTTTCCTAACATATTTATTAAGCAAATTGCTCTCTTATATAAAGGTTCTTTTAGCAGGATTTTAATAAATGGTTTCCTTACAGATTTTATTAATTTATCATCAGGGGTAAAGCAAGGCTGCCCTCTGTCTCCTATACTGTTTATATGTGCAATAGAACCTCTGTTAAACTTAATAAGGAATGATAAAATAATAAAAGGAGTGCCAGTTCCTGGAGGTAATAATGCCACCCTTAAAGTGTGTGGCTATATGGATGATATTAATGTTTTTTGTGAAAGTGCCTTCTCTTTACAAAGAGTTGTTGATGTTACTGATTTCTTTTGTAAAGCTTCTGCTTTTAAACTTAATTTATCTAAATGTGACTGTTTTTATATAGGTAAATGGGAAAACGTGCAAATACCAAACCTAAAATTACAGTCAGAAAAAATAAAAATCCTTGGAGTCATCTTTGATAAAAATAACAATGGTGAGGAAAGTTGGCTAATGGTAAAAGAAAAGGTAAAGAAAAAGGTAGACTTTTGGTCCCTTAGGAAATTATCCTTAGAAGGTAAAATTTTGGTGATTAAGGCTATGCTAATACCCATTATGCTCTATTTAAATATGATTTATCCTCCTAATGAACTTATGTCTAGGCAACTTCAGAGGATTCTCTTTGAGTTTCTATGGAGTTCTAAAGCAGAAAAATTAAAAAGAGATACTATGTATAAGTCACAAAAAAATGGAGGAAAACAGGTTCCCTGTATTAGAAAATTTTTATACTTAAGGTTTTTTAGTTGGTGTTTTAGGGGACTTTTTATGAAAAGTGTATGGTCCTGTTTTTTAAAGTACTCTGCGGGACATATTTTTAGAAAAAGAGAATGGGTGTTTTTATCATTATCTTCTCCTGTACTTTTAACTCCGCCTAAACATTATGCCATCTTAGAAAAAATTATACGTATGTATAACCTTAAAGACTTTGACTTGTTAACCTTGAGGGATGCTCGCAAGATAGAAGTACAGTTAAATTTGCAAGAAGAAATATGTATGGTCTCTAATTTTTCTTATAATAGGTGTGTACAAATATGGAAAAAGGTAAACGAGCCATATCTTTTTAATGAGCACAAGGATTTAGCATGGATGATTATCCATGAGTGTCTTCCGGTAAGATTTTTCCAATATAGAAGAGGTCTAAATGCTGTATGTGTCTGTCCCCGGGAAAATTGCAATATAGATGAAACTGTTTTGCACCTTTTCTGGAATTGTTATTTTGCACAAAAGGTTTTTAGACTAATTGGTTCTTTATTGAAATTCCTAACAGGTCTAAAAGTTTTAAATCATGAAGTTGTTTTATATGGCAAAAGTGATGGAGTTACGAAAGAAAAAGAGAGAATTTTGTGGATTTTTATCAACTGTACAAAAAATGTATTATGGAAAGTTCGTAATATCCTTGTCTTCAAAAGAGATTTTATTTGTGAAAAAGAATGTTTGAAGATGATATACAGTGAAGTTTACTTGTACTATTTAATTGATAAAAAGAGATATGGGCAGAAAAAAGCATTAGCTATGTGGAATTTACATTTATGGAAAACAGTATTTGATGTATTGTAAACATTTTTTGTGATGTATTTAAGTTTTTGAGTTTTTTCAATAAAAATGTAAAAAAAAAAAAAAAAAAAATCTGTTCTTATCAGTTTAATATCTGATACGTCCCCTATCTGGGGACCATATATTAAATGGATTTTTGAGAACGGGGGCCGATTTCGAAGCTTGCTTCCGTCGCCCTATGCATTGACCCGATATGGCAGTATCTTCGGGTACAGTGCACCACCCCCTTACAGGGTTAAAAAGAAAGATTCCTACTTTCATTGCTACCTGCTTGCTGGCTAGCCAGCTAGCCAGCCCTGTGGGCCCCTTGCTGCTGCTGCAGCCAAAAAACAAAAGGTGGTGCTGCTGCTGCTTCTGCTGCTTCTGCTTCTGCTTGTGTCTGGCCGCTGTTGGAGCGTCCAGGCACAGGACTTCTGCTGCTGCTGACTAAATGGCCTCCTTAATTGGATCATTTGAGTAGCCAGCACACCTGTGCAGGTAGGGCATGACATGATAGGCAGCTGCCTTGATAGCGGTTGGGTGCTGAATGTTCCTAATTGACAAAATAAGATTAATGCTTATGAAGAAATATAAAATCTCATCCCTTCCCCAATATCGCGCCACACCCCTACCCCTTAATTCCCTGGTTGAACTTGATGGACATATGTCTTTTTTCGACCGTACTAACTATGTAACTATGTAACATAACATGGGGGGGGTCTCCTGGCTGTTCACACAGGTGTGTCATTGCTGTACATTGACCATGCATTGCTTCTGTGGTATTGCAAAGGCAAAGACAAATGCTTCCAGCCATCCATTGCACTAATGGATTGGTCATCAGCTGGCTGTCTATGTCCCGCATCAATATAGACCAAAGTACAGAGGGTTAGGCTATGCTATTGTGCACCTACCTGATGCATCAGAAGGTGCGAGGCCCTTGCTAAATTCTGTGCACAGACTTTGAGATCTATACTTTAGACTGTATCTAAACCTGCTCCAACATGGACTGACATTCTGGCCTACTTTCAGCCGATGCGACTTGTCTGTCGCTGAACAGTCGCTTTTTATGTATTCAGCACCTATGTATAATGTTGTAAAAATGCTCTAGAAGCTAAAGTCGCAGAAATGTCACACATATTTGGCCTGCAACTTTCTGTGCGACAAATTCAGACAGGAAAAATCAGTATAAATCCTTAGAAAATTATCCCCCAGTGTCTCCATCTGCTGGCGGTATTGAATAAGCATTGCTGCACTGATGGGGTATGCATTAGACGAAAAAAAAGAAGAAAAAGAAGAATAATACGCCCAGAAAAGAGGCGAAAAGGAGAAAAACGTAAAAAAACGTGAAAAAAAAGTAAGAGGAAGAGAAGGGAAAAAAAGGTGGAAATGGGTTTAAAAGTGATTTCGGCGGAGAAATATATATATATATATATATATATATATATATATATATATATACGCGCACACACACACATATATATAAACGTATTCTCCGTTGAGATATTGCAGCCGCTGCTGTGTCCAGGCCCAGGAGCCTTAGCACTGTGCTGTGATGTCACTCAATACCACTGACATCACTAGGTGTAAACAACATCTCTCCTTTGCTGTGTATGTGACTATGGAGCTGTTTGGTGATGTCGTCTATTATGGCCTTCATAGAAGCAACAGGAGATTGTTGCATCCATCTAGAACCCTCAGAACTACAGTGCTATGATGTCACTCACTTCCACAGGCCTTGCAGAGTGTAAACAACAACAACCCAGCTTTGTTGTGTATGTAACCATAGGGATTTGTGATGTCACCTAGAACCTTCACAGCAGCGACAGCTTTATGAGGAGCATCAGCACTGCTCTGCCTGAGCAGAACCATCACCGCCATAGGTTGTCAAATAACCCGGGTTTAACCCACACAGGTAAGTCCAATGGGGTGCAGGCATGTCCTCTATGCTTACAGCTTCCCGTGGGTGTTGGTTTGATACCGTTTGGGGACAGCCAAGGAGGCATCTGCAGGCAACAAAGGTAGGTGTGTGCTTGTGTGTGTGTTTCCTATGCAGATCCTAAGCCCAGTGTCACATGCAAGTAGGAGGAGTAAGAAGGGTTCCTGGCAAATCCGGGTTATGGATTGCATTTAAAAAGGCCCCGTGGGAGTGCAATGGGCCCCTGTCTTGCTGCTTAGCAATAATGGTATGGGTTTAGGTTCTGCTGTGTGTACTGGTGGTTGACTGCCCCCCAGCCCAGAGTGTGCATGGAAAATTGTCTGGCAGCCTCCCTGACAGCAAGCAGTGATAGTGCCCATGAAGGGCACCTTGTTGGGCCCGCCCCTTTCACGGTTATCGCTTCTCGGCCTTTTGGCTAAGATCAAGTGTAGTATCTGTTCTTATCAGTTTAATATCTGATACGTCCCCTATCTGGGGACCATATATTAAATGGATTTTTGAGAACGGGGGCCGATTTCGAAGCTTGCTTCCGTCGCCCTATGCATTGACCCGATATGGCAGTATCTTCGGGTACAGTGCACCACCCCCTTACAGGGTTAAAAAGAAAGATTCCTACTTTCATTGCTACCTGCTTGCTGGCTAGCCAGCTAGCCAGCCCTGTGGGCCTTGCTGCTGCTGCAGCCAAAAAACAAAAGGTGGTGCTGCTGCTGCTGCTGCTTCTGCTGCTTCTGCTTCTGCTTGTGTCTGGCCGCTGTTGGAGCGTCCAGGCACAGGACTTCTGCTGCTGCTGACTAAATGGCCTCCTTAATTGGATCATTTGAGTAGCCAGCACACCTGTGCAGGTAGGGCATGACATGATAGGCAGCTGCCTTGATAGCGGGTGGGTGCTGAATGTTCCTAATTGACAAAATAAGATTAATGCTTATGAAGAAATATAAAATCTCATCCCTTCCCCAATATCGCGCCACACCCCTACCCCTTAATTCCCTGGTTGAACTTGATGGACATATGTCTTTTTTCGACCGTACTAACTATGTAACTATGTAACATAACATGGGGGGGGGGGGGGGGGTCTCCTGGCTGTTCACACAGGTGTGTCATTGCTGTACATTGACCATGCATTGCTTCTGTGGTATTGCAAAGGCAAAGACAAATGCTTCCAGCCATCCATTGCACTAATGGATTGGTCATCAGCTGGCTGTCTATGTCCAGCATCAATATAGACCAAAGTACAGAGGGTTAGGCTATGCTATTGTGCACCTACCTGATGCATCAGAAGGTGCGAGGCCCTTGCTAAATTCTGTGCACAGACTTTGAGATCTATACTTTAGACTGTATCTAAACCTGCTCCAACATGGACTGACATTCTGGCCTACTTTCAGCCGATGCGACTTGTCTGTCGCTGAACAGTCGCTTTTTATGTATTCAGCACCTATGTATAATGTTGTAAAAATGCTCTAGAAGCTAAAGTCGCAGAAATGTCACACATATTTGGCCTGCAACTTTCTGTGCGACAAATTCAGACAGGAAAAATCTGTATAAATCCTTAGAAAATTATCCCCCAGTGTCTCCATCTGCTGGCGGTATTGAATAAGCATTGCTGCACTGATGGGGTATGCATTAGACGAAAAAAAAGAAGAAAAAGAAGAATAATACACCCAGAAAAGAGGCGAAAAGGAGAAAAACGTAAAAAAACGTGAAAAAAAAGTAAGAGGAAGAGAAGGGAAAAAAAGGTGGAAATGGGTTTAAAAGTGATTTCGGCGGAGAAATATATATATATATATATATATATATATATATATATATACGCGCACACACACACATATATATAAACGTATTCTCCGTTGAGATATTGCAGCCGCTGCTGTGTCCAGGCCCAGGAGCCTTAGCACTGTGCTGTGATGTCACTCAATACCACTGACATCACTAGGTGTAAACAACATCTCTCCTTTGCTGTGTATGTGACTATGGAGCTGTTTGGTGATGTCGTCTATTATGGCCTTCATAGAAGCAACAGGAGATTGTTGCATCCATCTAGAACCCTCAGAACTACAGTGCTATGATGTCACTCACTTCCACAGGCCTTGCAGAGTGTAAAAAACAACAACCCAGCTTTGTTGTGTATGTAACCATAGGGATTTGTGATGTCACCTAGAACCTTCACAGCAGCGACAGCTTTATGAGGAGCATCAGCACTGCTCTGCCTGAGCAGAACCATCACCGCCATAGGTTGTCAAATAACCCGGGTTTAACCCACACAGGTAAGTCCAATGGGGTGCAGGCATGTCCTCTATGCTTACAGCTTCCCGTGGGTGTTGGTTTGATACCGTTTGGGGACAGCCAAGGAGGCATCTGCAGGCAACAAAGGTAGGTGTGTGCTTGTGCGTGTGTTTCCTATGCAGATCCTAAGCCCAGTGTCACATGCAAGTAGGAGGAGTAAGAAGGGTTCCTGGCAAATCCGGGTTATGGATTGCATTTAAAAAGGCCCCGTGGGAGTGCAATGGGCCCCTGTCTTGCTGCTTAGCAATAATGGTATGGGTTTAGGTTCTGCTGTGTGTACTGGTGGTTGACTGCCCCCCAGCCCAGAGTGTGCATGGAAAATTGTCTAGCAGCCTCCCTGACAGCAAGCAGTGATAGTGCCCATGAAGGGCACCTTGTTGGGCCCGCCCCTTTCACGGTTATCGCTTCTCGGCCTTTTGGCTAAGATCAAGTGTAGTATCTGTTCTTATCAGTTTAATATCTGATACGTCCCCTATCTGGGGACCATATATTAAATGGATTTTTGAGAACGGGGGCCGATTTCGAAGCTTGCTTCCGTCGCCCTATGCATTGACCCGATATTGGCAGTATCTTCGGGTACAGTGCACCACCCCCTTACAGGGTTAAAAAGAAAGATTCCTACTTTCATTCCTACCTGCTTGCTGGCTAGCCAGCTAGCCAGCCCTGTGGGCCTTGCTGCTGCTGCAGCCAAAAAACAAAAGGTGGTGCTGCTGCTGCTTCTGCTGCTTCTGCTTCTGCTTGTGTCCGGCCGCTGTTGGAGCGTCCAGGCACAGGACTTCTGCTGCTGCTGACTAAATGGCCTCCTTAATTGGATCATTTGAGTAGCCAGCACACCTGTGCAGGTAGGGCATGACATGATAGGCAGCTGCCTTGATAGCGGGTGGGTGCTGAATGTTCCTAATTGACAAAATAAGATTAATGCTTATGAAGAAATATAAAATCTCATCCCTTCCCCAATATCGCGCCACACCCCTACCCCTTAATTCCCTGGTTGAACTTGATGGACATATGTCTTTTTTCGACCGTACTAACTATGTAACTATGTAACATAACATGGGGGGGGGGGGGGGCTCCTGGCTGTTCACACAGGTGTGTCATTGCTGTACATTGACCATGCATTGCTTCTGTGGTATTGCAAAGGCAAAGACAAATGCTTCCAGCCATCCATTGCACTAATGGATTGGTCATCAGCTGGCTGTCTATGTCCCGCATCAATATAGACCAAAGTACAGAGGGTTAGGCTATGCTATTGTGCACCTACCTGATGCATCAGAAGGTGCGAGGCCCTTGCTAAATTCTGTGCACAGACTTTGAGATCTATACTTTAGACTGTATCTAAACCTGCTCCAACATGGACTGACATTCTGGCCTACTTTCAGCCGATGCGACTTGTCTGTCGCTGAACAGTCGCTTTTTATGTATTCAGCACCTATGTATAATGTTGTAAAAATGCTCTAGAAGCTAAAGTCGCAGAAATGTCACACATATTTGGCCTGCAACTTTCTGTGCGACAAATTCAGACAGGAAAAATCAGTATAAATCCTTAGAAAATTATCCCCCAGTGTCTCCATCTGCTGGCGGTATTGAATAAGCATTGCTGCACTGATGGGGTATGCATTAGACGAAAAAAAAGAAGAAAAAGAAGAATAATACGCCCAGAAAAGAGGCGAAAAGGAGAAAAACGTAAAAAAACGTGAAAAAAAAGTAAGAGGAAGAGAAGGGAAAAAAAGGTGGAAATGGGTTTAAAAGTGATTTCGGCGGAGAAATATATATATATATATATATATATATATATATATATATATATACGCGCACACACACACATATATATAAACGTATTGTCCGTTGAGATATTGCAGCCGCTGCTGTGTCCAGGCCCAGGAGCCTTAGCACTGTGCTGTGATGTCACTCAATACCACTGACATCACTAGGTGTAAACAACATCTCTCCTTTGCTGTGTATGTGACTATGGAGCTGTTTGGTGATGTCGTCTATTATGGCCTTCATAGAAGCAACAGGAGATTGTTGCATCCATCTAGAACCCTCAGAACTACAGTGCTATGATGTCACTCACTTCCACAGGCCTTGCAGAGTGTAAACAACAACAACCCAGCTTTGTTGTGTATGTAACCATAGGGATTTGTGATGTCACCTAGAACCTTCACAGCAGCGACAGCTTTATGAGGAGCATCAGCACTGCTCTGCCTGAGCAGAACCATCACCGCCATAGGTTGTCAAATAACCCGGGTTTAACCCACACAGGTAAGTCCAATGGGGTGCAGGCATGTCCTCTATGCTTACAGCTTCCCGTGGGTGTTGGTTTGATACCGTTTGGGGACAGCCAAGGAGGCATCTGCAGACAACAAAGGTAGGTGTGTGCTTGTGTGTGTGTTTCCTATGCAGATCCTAAGCCCAGTGTCACATGCAAGTAGGAGGAGTAAGAAGGGTTCCTGGCAAATCCGGGTTATGGATTGCATTTAAAAAGGCCCCGTGGGAGTGCAATGGGCCCCTGTCTTGCTGCTTAGCAATAATGGTATGGGTTTAGGTTCTGCTGTGTGTACTGGTGGTTGACTGCCCCCCAGCCCAGAGTGTGCATGGAAAATTGTCTGGCAGCCTCCCTGACAGCAAGCAGTGATAGTGCCCATGAAGGGCACCTTGTTGGGCCCGCCCCTTTCACGGTTATCGCTTCTCGGCCTTTTGGCTAAGATCAAGTGTAGTATCTGTTCTTATCAGTTTAATATCTGATACGTCCCCTATCTGGGGACCATATATTAAATGGATTTTTGAGAACGGGGGCCGATTTCGAAGCTTGCTTCCGTCGCCCTATGCATTGACCCGATATGGCAGTATCTTCGGGTACAGTGCACCACCCCCTTACAGGGTTAAAAAGAAAGATTCCTACTTTCATTGCTACCTGCTTGCTGGCTAGCCAGCTAGCCAGCCCTGTGGGCCTTGCTGCTGCTGCAGCCAAAAAACAAAAGGTGGTGCTGCTGCTGCTTCTGCTTCTGCTTGTGTCTGGCCGCTGTTGGAGCGTCCAGGCACAGGACTTCTGCTGCTGCTGACTAAATGGCCTCCTTAATTGGATCATTTGAGTAGCCAGCACACCTGTGCAGGTAGGGCATGACATGATAGGCAGCTGCCTTGATAGCGGGTGGGTGCTGAATGTTCCTAATTGACAAAATAAGATTAATGCTTATGAAGAAATATAAAATCTCATCCCTTCCCCAATATCGCGCCACACCCCTACCCCTTAATTCCCTGGTTGAACTTGATGGACATATGTCTTTTTTCGACCGTACTAACTATGTAACTATGTAACATAACATGGGGGGGGGGGGGGTCTCCTGGCTGTTCACACAGGTGTGTCATTGCTGTACATTGACCATGCATTGCTTCTGTGGTATTGCAAAGGCAAAGACAAATGCTTCCAGCCATCCATTGCACTAATGGATTGGTCATCAGCTGGCTGTCTATGTCCCGCATCAATATAGACCAAAGTACAGAGGGTTAGGCTATGCTATTGTGCACCTACCTGATGCATCAGAAGGTGCGAGGCCCTTGCTAAATTCTGTGCACAGACTTTGAGATCTATACTTTAGACTGTATCTAAACCTGCTCCAACATGGACTGACATTCTGGCCTACTTTCAGCCGATGCGACTTGTCTGTCGCTGAACAGTCGCTTTTTATGTATTCAGCACCTATGTATAATGTTGTAAAAATGCTCTAGAAGCTAAAGTCGCAGAAATGTCACACATATTTGGCCTGCAACTTTCTGTGCGACAAATTCAGACAGGAAAAATCTGTATAAATCCTTAGAAAATTATCCCCCAGTGTCTCCATCTGCTGGCGGTATTGAATAAGCATTGCTGCACTGATGGGGTATGCATTAGACGAAAAAAAAGAAGAAAAAGAAGAATAATACGCCCAGAAAAGAGGCGAAAAGGAGAAAAACGTAAAAAAACGTGAAAAAAAAGTAAGAGGAAGAGAAGGGAAAAAAAGGTGGAAATGGGTTTAAAAGTGATTTCGGCGGAGAAATATATATATATATATATATATATATATATATATATATATATATATATACGCGCACACACACACATATATATAAACGTATTCTCCGTTGAGATATTGCAGCCGCTGCTGTGTCCAGGCCCAGGAGCCTTAGCACTGTGCTGTGATGTCACTCAATACCACTGACATCACTAGGTGTAAACAACATCTCTCCTTTGCTGTGTATGTGACTATGGAGCTGTTTGGTGATGTCGTCTATTATGGCCTTCATAGAAGCAACAGGAGATTGTTGCATCCATCTAGAACCCTCAGAACTACAGTGCTATGATGTCACTCACTTCCACAGGCCTTGCAGAGTGTAAACAACAACAACCCAGCTTTGTTGTGTATGTAACCATAGGGATTTGTGATGTCACCTAGAACCTTCACAGCAGCGACAGCTTTATGAGGAGCATCAGCACTGCTCTGCCTGAGCAGAACCATCACCGCCATAGGTTGTCAAATAACCCGGGTTTAACCCACACAGGTAAGTCCAATGGGGTGCAGGCATGTCCTCTATGCTTACAGCTTCCCGTGGGTGTTGGTTTGATACCGTTTGGGGACAGCCAAGGAGGCATCTGCAGGCAACAAAGGTAGGTGTGTGCTTGTGTGTGTGTTTCCTATGCAGATCCTAAGCCCAGTGTCACATGCAAGTAGGAGGAGTAAGAAGGGTTCCTGGCAAATCCGGGTTATGGATTGCATTTAAAAAGGCCCCGTGGGAGTGCAATGGGCCCCTGTCTTGCTGCTTAGCAATAATGGTATGGGTTTAGGTTCTGCTGTGTGTACTGGTGGTTGACTGCCCCCCAGCCCAGAGTGTGCATGGAAAATTGTCTGGCAGCCTCCCTGACAGCAAGCAGTGATAGTGCCCATGAAGGGCACCTTGTTGGGCCCGCCCCTTTCACGGTTATCGCTTCTCGGCCTTTTGGCTAAGATCAAGTGTAGTATCTGTTCTTATCAGTTTAATATCTGATACGTCCCCTATCTGGGGACCATATATTAAATGGATTTTTGAGAACGGGGGCCGATTTCGAAGCTTGCTTCCGTCGCCCTATGCATTGACCCGATATGGCAGTATCTTCGGGTACAGTGCACCACCCCCTTACAGGGTTAAAAAGAAAGATTCCTACTTTCATTGCTACCTGCTTGCTGGCTAGCCAGCTAGCCAGCCCTGTGGGCCTTGCTGCTGCTGCAGCCAAAAAACAAAAGGTGGTGCTGCTGCTGCTTCTGCTGCTTCTGCTTCTGCTTGTGTCTGGCCGCTGTTGGAGCGTCCAGGCACAGGACTTCTGCTGCTGCTGACTAAATGGCCTCCTTAATTGGATCATTTGAGTAGCCAGCACACCTGTGCAGGTAGGGCATGACATGATAGGCAGCTGCCTTGATAGCGGGTGGGTGCTGAATGTTCCTAATTGACAAAATAAGATTAATGCTTATGAAGAAATATAAAATCTCATCCCTTCCCCAATATCGCGCCACACCCCTACCCCTTAATTCCCTGGTTGAACTTGATGGACATATGTCTTTTTTCGACCGTACTAACTATGTAACTATGTAACATAACATGGGGGGGGGGGGGGGGTCTCCTGGCTGTTCACACAGGTGTGTCATTGCTGTACATTGACCATGCATTGCTTCTGTGGTATTGCAAAGGCAAAGACAAATGCTTCCAGCCATCCATTGCACTAATGGATTGGTCATCAGCTGGCTGTCTATGTCCCGCATCAATATAGACCAAAGTACAGAGGGTTAGGCTATGCTATTGTGCACCTACCTGATGCATCAGAAGGTGCGAGGCCCTTGCTAAATTCTGTGCACAGACTTTGAGATCTATACTTTAGACTGTATCTAAACCTGCTCCAACATGGACTGACATTCTGGCCTACTTTCAGCCGATGCGACTTGTCTGTCGCTGAACAGTCGCTTTTTATGTATTCAGCACCTATGTATAATGTTGTAAAAATGCTCTAGAAGCTAAAGTCGCAGAAATGTCACACATATTTGGCCTGCAACTTTCTGTGCGACAAATTCAGACAGGAAAAATCTGTATAAATCCTTAGAAAATTATCCCCCAGTGTCTCCATCTGCTGGCGGTATTGAATAAGCATTGCTGCACTGATGGGGTATGCATTAGACGAAAAAAAAGAAGAAAAAGAAGAATAATACACCCAGAAAAGAGGCGAAAAGGAGAAAAACGTAAAAAAACGTGAAAAAAAAGTAAGAGGAAGAGAAGGGAAAAAAAGGTGGAAATGGGTTTAAAAGTGATTTCGGCGGAGAAATATATATATATATATATATATATATATATATATATATATATATACGCGCACACACACACATATATATAAACGTATTCTCCGTTGAGATATTGCAGCCGCTGCTGTGTCCAGGCCCAGGAGCCTTAGCACTGTGCTGTGATGTCACTCAATACCACTGACATCACTAGGTGTAAACAACATCTCTCCTTTGCTGTGTATGTGACTATGGAGCTGTTTGGTGATGTCGTCTATTATGGCCTTCATAGAAGCAACAGGAGATTGTTGCATCCATCTAGAACCCTCAGAACTACAGTGCTATGATGTCACTCACTTCCACAGGCCTTGCAGAGTGTAAAAAACAACAACCCAGCTTTGTTGTGTATGTAACCATAGGGATTTGTGATGTCACCTAGAACCTTCACAGCAGCGACAGCTTTATGAGGAGCATCAGCACTGCTCTGCCTGAGCAGAACCATCACCGCCATAGGTTGTCAAATAACCCGGGTTTAACCCACACAGGTAAGTCCAATGGGGTGCAGGCATGTCCTCTATGCTTACAGCTTCCCGTGGGTGTTGGTTTGATACCGTTTGGGGACAGCCAAGGAGGCATCTGCAGGCAACAAAGGTAGGTGTGTGCTTGTGCGTGTGTTTCCTATGCAGATCCTAAGCCCAGTGTCACATGCAAGTAGGAGGAGTAAGAAGGGTTCCTGGCAAATCCGGGTTATGGATTGCATTTAAAAAGGCCCCGTGGGAGTGCAATGGGCCCCTGTCTTGCTGCTTAGCAATAATGGTATGGGTTTAGGTTCTGCTGTGTGTACTGGTGGTTGACTGCCCCCCAGCCCAGAGTGTGCATGGAAAATTGTCTGGCAGCCTCCCTGACAGCAAGCAGTGATAGTGCCCATGAAGGGCACCTTGTTGGGCCCGCCCCTTTCACGGTTATCGCTTCTCGGCCTTTTGGCTAAGATCAAGTGTAGTATCTGTTCTTATCAGTTTAATATCTGATACGTCCCCTATCTGGGGACCATATATTAAATGGATTTTTGAGAACGGGGGCCGATTTCGAAGCTTGCTTCCGTCGCCCTATGCATTGACCCGATATGGCAGTATCTTCGGGTACAGTGCACCACCCCCTTACAGGGTTAAAAAGAAAGATTCCTACTTTCATTCCTACCTGCTTGCTGGCTAGCCAGCTAGCCAGCCCTGTGGGCCTTGCTGCTGCTGCAGCCAAAAAACAAAAGGTGGTGCTTCTGCTTGTGTCCGGCCGCTGTTGGAGCGTCCAGGCACAGGACTTCTGCTGCTGCTGACTAAATGGCCTCCTTAATTGGATCATTTGAGTAGCCAGCACACCTGTGCAGGTAGGGCATGACATGATAGGCAGCTGCCTTGATAGCGGGTGGGTGCTGAATGTTCCTAATTGACAAAATAAGATTAATGCTTATGAAGAAATATAAAATCTCATCCCTTCCCCAATATCGCGCCACACCCCTACCCCTTAATTCCCTGGTTGAACTTGATGGACATATGTCTTTTTTCGACCGTACTAACTATGTAACTATGTAACATAACATGGGGGGGGGGGGGGGGGGCTCCTGGCTGTTCACACAGGTGTGTCATTGCTGTACATTGACCATGCATTGCTTCTGTGGTATTGCAAAGGCAAAGACAAATGCTTCCAGCCATCCATTGCACTAATGGATTGGTCATCAGCTGGCTGTCTATGTCCCGCATCAATATAGACCAAAGTACAGAGGGTTAGGCTATGCTATTGTGCACCTACCTGATGCATCAGAAGGTGCGAGGCCCTTGCTAAATTCTGTGCACAGACTTTGAGATCTATACTTTAGACTGTATCTAAACCTGCTCCAACATGGACTGACATTCTGGCCTACTTTCAGCCGATGCGACTTGTCTGTCGCTGAACAGTCGCTTTTTATGTATTCAGCACCTATGTATAATGTTGTAAAAATGCTCTAGAAGCTAAAGTCGCAGAAATGTCACACATATTTGGCCTGCAACTTTCTGTGCGACAAATTCAGACAGGAAAAATCAGTATAAATCCTTAGAAAATTATCCCCCAGTGTCTCCATCTGCTGGCGGTATTGAATAAGCATTGCTGCACTGATGGGGTATGCATTAGACGAAAAAAAAGAAGAAAAAGAAGAATAATACGCCCAGAAAAGAGGCGAAAAGGAGAAAAACGTAAAAAAACGTGAAAAAAAAGTAAGAGGAAGAGAAGGGAAAAAAAGGTGGAAATGGGTTTAAAAGTGATTTCGGCGGAGAAATATATATATATATATATATATATATATATATATATATATATACGCGCACACACACACATATATATAAACGTATTCTCCGTTGAGATATTGCAGCCGCTGCTGTGTCCAGGCCCAGGAGCCTTAGCACTGTGCTGTGATGTCACTCAATACCACTGACATCACTAGGTGTAAACAACATCTCTCCTTTGCTGTGTATGTGACTATGGAGCTGTTTGGTGATGTCGTCTATTATGGCCTTCATAGAAGCAACAGGAGATTGTTGCATCCATCTAGAACCCTCAGAACTACAGTGCTATGATGTCACTCACTTCCACAGGCCTTGCAGAGTGTAAACAACAACAACCCAGCTTTGTTGTGTATGTAACCATAGGGATTTGTGATGTCACCTAGAACCTTCACAGCAGCGACAGCTTTATGAGGAGCATCAGCACTGCTCTGCCTGAGCAGAACCATCACCGCCATAGGTTGTCAAATAACCCGGATTTAACCCACACAGGTAAGTCCAATGGGGTGCAGGCATGTCCTCTATGCTTACAGCTTCCCGTGGGTGTTGGTTTGATACCGTTTGGGGACAGCCAAGGAGGCATCTGCAGGCAACAAAGGTAGGTGTGTGCTTGTGTGTGTGTTTCCTATGCAGATCCTAAGCCCAGTGTCACATGCAAGTAGGAGGAGTAAGAAGGGTTCCTGGCAAATCCGGGTTATGGATTGCATTTAAAAAGGCCCCGTGGGAGTGCAATGGGCCCCTGTCTTGCTGCTTAGCAATAATGGTATGGGTTTAGGTTCTGCTGTGTGTACTGGTGGTTGACTGCCCCCCAGCCCAGAGTGTGCATGGAAAATTGTCTGGCAGCCTCCCTGACAGCAAGCAGTGATAGTGCCCATGAAGGGCACCTTGTTGGGCCCGCCCCTTTCACGGTTATCGCTTCTCGGCCTTTTGGCTAAGATCAAGTGTAGTATCTGTTCTTATCAGTTTTCATGCTGGTGGGGATGGGTGCTGCATGGAGGATGCAGGTGTACCAGGGCTTTCCGGGGCTGGTTCTGAGGAATCAGCTCGACGGCTGCCCCGATGTGACCTGTTCCCTCCGGGTCTCGCCATGAGGCTGAGAGGGTCTAGAGCCGAGGTACTTTTGTGCCTCGGGGAGTGGTGACCCCGAGGTGCCGAAACTCACTGGGAGAATAGGCTCACTGAGTTGAAGCACGGGCACCATAATCTCTTCACCTTGTGGCACTCACCTCTTGATTCCCGGCCTTCTGGCTAGGATCAGAGAAATTTTTATAGATCCGGCCGGATGTCCGGGCAGTATATCTGCACACATTCACTTATTTATTTATTTTTTGTCTCACTGTGTCACTTTTTGCGTGTTGTGTGTTCACAGGATTTGTCAGGATGCGGTAGCCCTTCTGGGTGTCCCTCCTGGCGGTCTAGGGGAGGTGTGTGTGGCCATTAGGTTCCGCACCTCCCTGCAAACACCCCGGGTACTCCTGCTTCGCAGGGTACCTACCGTAATCGGCTCTGCGGGCAGATACCTTGGCTAACGCCAAGGGGGATGCCGGGAGCATTTGTGGTCTCCTAGTAGCTTCGGCGAAAAGGGACATCGAACCTGGAACCTCGCAGGTACCTTTTGGTCCGGAGGCGAAGGGTAAGGTTTGTTGGGGGGCCTCTCTCCTATCGGAGAAGGGCTTGCGATAGACCGCATCCTTTGTGCACGTTTTTTTTAGTGTAACACGTTTGCACTTTTTCTTGCACTTTGGGTGAATCGAAAGCACGTTCCTCGGCTTTAGATAAAAAAAAAAAAAAAAAAAAAATCTGTTCTTATCAGTTTAATATCTGATACGTCCCCTATCTGGGGACCATATATTAAATGGATTTTTGAGAACGGGGGCCGATTTCGAAGCTTGCTTCCGTCGCCCTATGCATTGACCCGATATGGCAGTATCTTCGGGTACAGTGCACCACCCCCTTACAGGGTTAAAAAGAAAGATTCCTACTTTCATTGCTACCTGCTTGCTGGCTAGCCAGCTAGCCAGCCCTGTGGGCCTTGCTGCTGCTGCAGCCAAAAAACAAAAGGTGGTGCTGCTGCTGCTTCTGCTGCTTCTGCTTCTGCTTGTGTCTGGCCGCTGTTGGAGCGTCCAGGCACAGGACTTCTGCTGCTGCTGACTAAATGGCCTCCTTAATTGGATCATTTGAGTAGCCAGCACACCTGTGCAGGTAGGGCATGACATGATAGGCAGCTGCCTTGATAGCGGGTGGGTGCTGAATGTTCCTAATTGACAAAATAAGATTAATGCTTATGAAGAAATATAAAATCTCATCCCTTCCCCAATATCGCGCCACACCCCTACCCCTTAATTCCCTGGTTGAACTTGATGGACATATGTCTTTTTTCGACCGTACTAACTATGTAACTATGTAACATAACATGGGGGGGGGGGGGGGGGGGTCTCCTGGCTGTTCACACAGGTGTGTCATTGCTGTACATTGACCATGCATTGCTTCTGTGGTATTGCAAAGGCAAAGACAAATGCTTCCAGCCATCCATTGCACTAATGGATTGGTCATCAGCTGGCTGTCTATGTCCCGCATCAATATAGACCAAAGTACAGAGGGTTAGGCTATGCTATTGTGCACCTACCTGATGCATCAGAAGGTGCGAGGCCCTTGCTAAATTCTGTGCACAGACTTTGAGATCTATACTTTAGACTGTATCTAAACCTGCTCCAACATGGACTGACATTCTGGCCTACTTTCAGCCGATGCGACTTGTCTGTCGCTGAACAGTCGCTTTTTATGTATTCAGCACCTATGTATAATGTTGTAAAAATGCTCTAGAAGCTAAAGTCGCAGAAATGTCACACATATTTGGCCTGCAACTTTCTGTGCGACAAATTCAGACAGGAAAAATCTGTATAAATCCTTAGAAAATTATCCCCCAGTGTCTCCATCTGCTGGCGGTATTGAATAAGCATTGCTGCACTGATGGGGTATGCATTAGACGAAAAAAAAGAAGAAAAAGAAGAATAATACACCCAGAAAAGAGGCGAAAAGGAGAAAAAGGTAAAAAAACGTGTAAAAAAAGTAAGAGGAAGAGAAGGGAAAAAAAGGTGGAAATGGGTTTAAAAGTGATTTCGGCGGAGAAATATATATATATATATATATATATATATATATATATATACGCGCACACACACACATATATATAAACGTATTCTCCGTTGAGATATTGCAGCCGCTGCTGTGTCCAGGCCCAGGAGCCTTAGCACTGTGCTGTGATGTCACTCAATACCACTGACATCACTAGGTGTAAACAACATCTCTCCTTTGCTGTGTATGTGACTATGGAGCTGTTTGGTGATGTCGTCTATTATGGCCTTCATAGAAGCAACAGGAGATTGTTGCATCCATCTAGAACCCTCAGAACTACAGTGCTATGATGTCACTCACTTCCACAGGCCTTGCAGAGTGTAAACAACAACAACCCAGCTTTGTTGTGTATGTAACCATAGGGATTTGTGATGTCACCTAGAACCTTCACAGCAGCGACAGCTTTATGAGGAGCATCAGCACTGCTCTGCCTGAGCAGAACCATCACCGCCATAGGTTGTCAAATAACCCGGGTTTAACCCACACAGGTAAGTCCAATGGGGTGCAGGCATGTCCTCTATGCTTACAGCTTCCCGTGGGTGTTGGTTTGATACCGTTTGGGGACAGCCAAGGAGGCATCTGCAGGCAACAAAGGTAGGTGTGTGCTTGTGTGTGTGTTTCCTATGCAGATCCTAAGCCCAGTGTCACATGCAAGTAGGAGGAGTAAGAAGGGTTCCTGGCAAATCCGGGTTATGGATTGCATTTAAAAAGGCCCCGTGGGAGTGCAATGGGCCCCTGTCTTGCTGCTTAGCAATAATGGTATGGGTTTAGGTTCTGCTGTGTGTACTGGTGGTTGACTGCCCCCCAGCCCAGAGTGTGCATGGAAAATTGTCTGGCAGCCTCCCTGACAGCAAGCAGTGATAGTGCCCATGAAGGGCACCTTGTTGGGCCCGCCCCTTTCACGGTTATCGCTTCTCGGCCTTTTGGCTAAGATCAAGTGTAGTATCTGTTCTTATCAGTTTAATATCTGATACGTCCCCTATCTGGGGACCATATATTAAATGGATTTTTGAGAACGGGGGCCGATTTCGAAGCTTGCTTCCGTCGCCCTATGCATTGACCCGATATGGCAGTATCTTCGGGTACAGTGCACCACCCCCTTACAGGGTTAAAAAGAAAGATTCCTACTTTCATTGCTACCTGCTTGCTGGCTAGCCAGCTAGCCAGCCCTGTGGGCCTTGCTGCTGCTGCAGCCAAAAAACAAAAGGTGGTGCTGCTGCTGCTTCTGCTGCTTCTGCTTCTGCTTGTGTCTGGCCGCTGTTGGAGCGTCCAGGCACAGGACTTCTGCTGCTGCTGACTAAATGGCCTCCTTAATTGGATCATTTGAGTAGCCAGCACACCTGTGCAGGTAGGGCATGACATGATAGGCAGCTGCCTTGATAGCGGGTGGGTGCTGAATGTTCCTAATTGACAAAATAAGATTAATGCTTATGAAGAAATATAAAATCTCATCCCTTCCCCAATATCGCGCCACACCCCTACCCCTTAATTCCCTGGTTGAACTTGATGGACATATGTCTTTTTTCGACCGTACTAACTATGTAACTATGTAACATAACATGGGGGGGGGGGGGGGGGTCTCCTGGCTGTTCACACAGGTGTGTCATTGCTGTACATTGACCATGCATTGCTTCTGTGGTATTGCAAAGGCAAAGACAAATGCTTCCAGCCATCCATTGCACTAATGGATTGGTCATCAGCTGGCTGTCTATGTCCCGCATCAATATAGACCAAAGTACAGAGGGTTAGGCTATGCTATTGTGCACCTACCTGATGCATCAGAAGGTGCGAGGCCCTTGCTAAATTCTGTGCACAGACTTTGAGATCTATACTTTAGACTGTATCTAAACCTGCTCCAACATGGACTGACATTCTGGCCTACTTTCAGCCGATGCGACTTGTCTGTCGCTGAACAGTCGCTTTTTATGTATTCAGCACCTATGTATAATGTTGTAAAAATGCTCTAGAAGCTAAAGTCGCAGAAATGTCACACATATTTGGCCTGCAACTTTCTGTGCGACAAATTCAGACAGGAAAAATCAGTATAAATCCTTAGAAAATTATCCCCCAGTGTCTCCATCTGCTGGCGGTATTGAATAAGCATTGCTGCACTGATGGGGTATGCATTAGACGAAAAAAAAGAAGAAAAAGAAGAATAATACGCCCAGAAAAGAGGCGAAAAGGAGAAAAACGTAAAAAAACGTGAAAAAAAAGTAAGAGGAAGAGAAGGGAAAAAAAGGTGGAAATGGGTTTAAAAGTGATTTCGGCGGAGAAATATATATATATATATATATATATATATATATATATATATATACGCGCACACACACACATATATATAAACGTATTCTCCGTTGAGATATTGCAGCCGCTGCTGTGTCCAGGCCCAGGAGCCTTAGCACTGTGCTGTGATGTCACTCAATACCACTGACATCACTAGGTGTAAACAACATCTCTCCTTTGCTGTGTATGTGACTATGGAGCTGTTTGGTGATGTCGTCTATTATGGCCTTCATAGAAGCAACAGGAGATTGTTGCATCCATCTAGAACCCTCAGAACTACAGTGCTATGATGTCACTCACTTCCACAGGCCTTGCAGAGTGTAAACAACAACAACCCAGCTTTGTTGTGTATGTAACCATAGGGATTTGTGATGTCACCTAGAACCTTCACAGCAGCGACAGCTTTATGAGGAGCATCAGCACTGCTCTGCCTGAGCAGAACCATCACCGCCATAGGTTGTCAAATAACCCGGGTTTAACCCACACAGGTAAGTCCAATGGGGTGCAGGCATGTCCTCTATGCTTACAGCTTCCCGTGGGTGTTGGTTTGATACCGTTTGGGGACAGCCAAGGAGGCATCTGCAGGCAACAAAGGTAGGTGTGTGCTTGTGTGTGTGTTTCCTATGCAGATCCTAAGCCCAGTGTCACATGCAAGTAGGAGGAGTAAGAAGGGTTCCTGGCAAATCCGGGTTATGGATTGCATTTAAAAAGGCCCCGTGGGAGTGCAATGGGCCCCTGTCTTGCTGCTTAGCAATAATGGTATGGGTTTAGGTTCTGCTGTGTGTACTGGTGGTTGACTGCCCCCCAGCCCAGAGTGTGCATGGAAAATTGTCTGGCAGCCTCCCTGACAGCAAGCAGTGATAGTGCCCATGAAGGGCACCTTGTTGGGCCCGCCCCTTTCACGGTTATCGCTTCTCGGCCTTTTGGCTAAGATCAAGTGTAGTATCTGTTCTTATCAGTTTAATATCTGATACGTCCCCTATCTGGGGACCATATATTAAATGGATTTTTGAGAACGGGGGCCGATTTCGAAGCTTGCTTCCGTCGCCCTATGCATTGACCCGATATGGCAGTATCTTCGGGTACAGTGCACCACCCCCTTACAGGGTTAAAAAGAAAGATTCCTACTTTCATTGCTACCTGCTTGCTGGCTAGCCAGCTAGCCAGCCCTGTGGGCCTTGCTGCTGCTGCAGCCAAAAAACAAAAGGTGGTGCTGCTTCTGCTGCTTCTGCTTCTGCTTGTGTCTGGCCGCTGTTGGAGCGTCCAGGCACAGGACTTCTGCTGCTGCTGACTAAATGGCCTCCTTAATTGGATCATTTGAGTAGCCAGCACACCTGTGCAGGTAGGGCATGACATGATAGGCAGCTGCCTTGATAGCGGGTGGGTGCTGAATGTTCCTAATTGACAAAATAAGATTAATGCTTATGAAGAAATATAAAATCTCATCCCTTCCCCAATATCGCGCCACACCCCTACCCCTTAATTCCCTGGTTGAACTTGATGGACATATGTCTTTTTTCGACCGTACTAACTATGTAACTATGTAACATAACATGGGGGGGGGGGGGGGTCTCCTGGCTGTTCACACAGGTGTGTCATTGCTGTACATTGACCATGCATTGCTTCTGTGGTATTGCAAAGGCAAAGACAAATGCTTCCAGCCATCCATTGCACTAATGGATTGGTCATCAGCTGGCTGTCTATGTCCCGCATCAATATAGACCAAAGTACAGAGGGTTAGGCTATGCTATTGTGCACCTACCTGATGCATCAGAAGGTGCGAGGCCCTTGCTAAATTCTGTGCACAGACTTTGAGATCTATACTTTAGACTGTATCTAAACCTGCTCCAACATGGACTGACATTCTGGCCTACTTTCAGCCGATGCGACTTGTCTGTCGCTGAACAGTCGCTTTTTATGTATTCAGCACCTATGTATAATGTTGTAAAAATGCTCTAGAAGCTAAAGTCGCAGAAATGTCACACATATTTGGCCTGCAACTTTCTGTGCGACAAATTCAGACAGGAAAAATCAGTATAAATCCTTAGAAAATTATCCCCCAGTGTCTCCATCTGCTGGCGGTATTGAATAAGCATTGCTGCACTGATGGGGTATGCATTAGACGAAAAAAAAGAAGAAAAAGAAGAATAATACGCCCAGAAAAGAGGCGAAAAGGAGAAAAACGTAAAAAAACGTGAAAAAAAAGTAAGAGGAAGAGAAGGGAAAAAAAGGTGGAAATGGGTTTAAAAGTGATTTCGGCGGAGAAATATATATATATATATATATATATATATATATATATATATATATACGCGCACACACACACATATATATAAACGTATTCTCCGTTGAGATATTGCAGCCGCTGCTGTGTCCAGGCCCAGGAGCCTTAGCACTGTGCTGTGATGTCACTCAATACCACTGACATCACTAGGTGTAAACAACATCTCTCCTTTGCTGTGTATGTGACTATGGAGCTGTTTGGTGATGTCGTCTATTATGGCCTTCATAGAAGCAACAGGAGATTGTTGCATCCATCTAGAACCCTCAGAACTACAGTGCTATGATGTCACTCACTTCCACAGGCCTTGCAGAGTGTAAACAACAACAACCCAGCTTTGTTGTGTATGTAACCATAGGGATTTGTGATGTCACCTAGAACCTTCACAGCAGCGACAGCTTTATGAGGAGCATCAGCACTGCTCTGCCTGAGCAGAACCATCACCGCCATAGGTTGTCAAATAACCCGGGTTTAACCCACACAGGTAAGTCCAATGGGGTGCAGGCATGTCCTCTATGCTTACAGCTTCCCGTGGGTGTTGGTTTGATACCGTTTGGGGACAGCCAAGGAGGCATCTGCAGGCAACAAAGGTAGGTGTGTGCTTGTGTGTGTGTTTCCTATGCAGATCCTAAGCCCAGTGTCACATGCAAGTAGGAGGAGTAAGAAGGGTTCCTGGCAAATCCGGGTTATGGATTGCATTTAAAAAGGCCCCGTGGGAGTGCAATGGGCCCCTGTCTTGCTGCTTAGCAATAATGGTATGGGTTTAGGTTCTGCTGTGTGTACTGGTGGTTGACTGCCCCCCAGCCCAGAGTGTGCATGGAAAATTGTCTGGCAGCCTCCCTGACAGCAAGCAGTGATAGTGCCCATGAAGGGCACCTTGTTGGGCCCGCCCCTTTCACGGTTATCGCTTCTCGGCCTTTTGGCTAAGATCAAGTGTAGTATCTGTTCTTATCAGTTTAATATCTGATACGTCCCCTATCTGGGGACCATATATTAAATGGATTTTTGAGAACGGGGGCCGATTTCGAAGCTTGCTTCCGTCGCCCTATGCATTGACCCGATATGGCAGTATCTTCGGGTACAGTGCACCACCCCCTTACAGGGTTAAAAAGAAAGATTCCTACTTTCATTGCTACCTGCTTGCTGGCTAGCCAGCTAGCCAGCCCTGTGGGCCTTGCTGCTGCTGCAGCCAAAAAACAAAAGGTGGTGCTGCTGCTGCTTCTGCTGCTTCTGCTTCTGCTTGTGTCTGGCCGCTGTTGGAGCGTCCAGGCACAGGACTTCTGCTGCTGCTGACTAAATGGCCTCCTTAATTGGATCATTTGAGTAGCCAGCACACCTGTGCAGGTAGGGCATGACATGATAGGCAGCTGCCTTGATAGCGGGTGGGTGCTGAATGTTCCTAATTGACAAAATAAGATTAATGCTTATGAAGAAATATAAAATCTCATCCCTTCCCCAATATCGCGCCACACCCCTACCCCTTAATTCCCTGGTTGAACTTGATGGACATATGTCTTTTTTCGACCGTACTAACTATGTAACTATGTAACATAACATGGGGGGGGGGGGGGTCTCCTGGCTGTTCACACAGGTGTGTCATTGCTGTACATTGACCATGCATTGCTTCTGTGGTATTGCAAAGGCAAAGACAAATGCTTCCAGCCATCCATTGCACTAATGGATTGGTCATCAGCTGGCTGTCTATGTCCCGCATCAATATAGACCAAAGTACAGAGGGTTAGGCTATGCTATTGTGCACCTACCTGATGCATCAGAAGGTGCGAGGCCCTTGCTAAATTCTGTGCACAGACTTTGAGATCTATACTTTAGACTGTATCTAAACCTGCTCCAACATGGACTGACATTCTGGCCTACTTTCAGCCGATGCGACTTGTCTGTCGCTGAACAGTCGCTTTTTATGTATTCAGCACCTATGTATAATGTTGTAAAAATGCTCTAGAAGCTAAAGTCGCAGAAATGTCACACATATTTGGCCTGCAACTTTCTGTGCGACAAATTCAGACAGGAAAAATCAGTATAAATCCTTAGAAAATTATCCCCCAGTGTCTCCATCTGCTGGCGGTATTGAATAAGCATTGCTGCACTGATGGGGTATGCATTAGACGAAAAAAAAGAAGAAAAAGAAGAATAATACGCCCAGAAAAGAGGCGAAAAGGAGAAAAACGTAAAAAAACGTGAAAAAAAAGTAAGAGGAAGAGAAGGGAAAAAAAGGTGGAAATGGGTTTAAAAGTGATTTCGGCGGAGAAATATATATATATATATATATATATATATATATATATATATATATACGCGCACACACACACATATATATAAACGTATTCTCCGTTGAGATATTGCAGCCGCTGCTGTGTCCAGGCCCAGGAGCCTTAGCACTGTGCTGTGATGTCACTCAATACCACTGACATCACTAGGTGTAAACAACATCTCTCCTTTGCTGTGTATGTGACTATGGAGCTGTTTGGTGATGTCGTCTATTATGGCCTTCATAGAAGCAACAGGAGATTGTTGCATCCATCTAGAACCCTCAGAACTACAGTGCTATGATGTCACTCACTTCCACAGGCCTTGCAGAGTGTAAACAACAACAACCCAGCTTTGTTGTGTATGTAACCATAGGGATTTGTGATGTCACCTAGAACCTTCACAGCAGCGACAGCTTTATGAGGAGCATCAGCACTGCTCTGCCTGAGCAGAACCATCACCGCCATAGGTTGTCAAATAACCCGGGTTTAACCCACACAGGTAAGTCCAATGGGGTGCAGGCATGTCCTCTATGCTTACAGCTTCCCGTGGGTGTTGGTTTGATACCGTTTGGGGACAGCCAAGGAGGCATCTGCAGGCAACAAAGGTAGGTGTGTGCTTGTGTGTGTGTTTCCTATGCAGATCCTAAGCCCAGTGTCACATGCAAGTAGGAGGAGTAAGAAGGGTTCCTGGCAAATCCGGGTTATGGATTGCATTTAAAAAGGCCCCGTGGGAGTGCAATGGGCCCCTGTCTTGCTGCTTAGCAATAATGGTATGGGTTTAGGTTCTGCTGTGTGTACTGGTGGTTGACTGCCCCCCAGCCCAGAGTGTGCATGGAAAATTGTCTGGCAGCCTCCCTGACAGCAAGCAGTGATAGTGCCCATGAAGGGCACCTTGTTGGGCCCGCCCCTTTCACGGTTATCGCTTCTCGGCCTTTTGGCTAAGATCAAGTGTAGTATCTGTTCTTATCAGTTTAATATCTGATACGTCCCCTATCTGGGGACCATATATTAAATGGATTTTTGAGAACGGGGGCCGATTTCGAAGCTTGCTTCCGTCGCCCTATGCATTGACCCGATATGGCAGTATCTTCGGGTACAGTGCACCACCCCCTTACAGGGTTAAAAAGAAAGATTCCTACTTTCATTGCTACCTGCTTGCTGGCTAGCCAGCTAGCCAGCCCTGTGGGCCTTGCTGCTGCTGCAGCCAAAAAACAAAAGGTGGTGCTGCTTCTGCTGCTTCTGCTTCTGCTTGTGTCTGGCCGCTGTTGGAGCGTCCAGGCACAGGACTTCTGCTGCTGCTGACTAAATGGCCTCCTTAATTGGATCATTTGAGTAGCCAGCACACCTGTGCAGGTAGGGCATGACATGATAGGCAGCTGCCTTGATAGCGGGTGGGTGCTGAATGTTCCTAATTGACAAAATAAGATTAATGCTTATGAAGAAATATAAAATCTCATCCCTTCCCCAATATCGCGCCACACCCCTACCCCTTAATTCCCTGGTTGAACTTGATGGACATATGTCTTTTTTCGACCGTACTAACTATGTAACTATGTAACATAACATGGGGGGGGGGGGGTCTCCTGGCTGTTCACACAGGTGTGTCATTGCTGTACATTGACCATGCATTGCTTCTGTGGTATTGCAAAGGCAAAGACAAATGCTTCCAGCCATCCATTGCACTAATGGATTGGTCATCAGCTGGCTGTCTATGTCCCGCATCAATATAGACCAAAGTACAGAGGGTTAGGCTATGCTATTGTGCACCTACCTGATGCATCAGAAGGTGCGAGGCCCTTGCTAAATTCTGTGCACAGACTTTGAGATCTATACTTTAGACTGTATCTAAACCTGCTCCAACATGGACTGACATTCTGGCCTACTTTCAGCCGATGCGACTTGTCTGTCGCTGAACAGTCGCTTTTTATGTATTCAGCACCTATGTATAATGTTGTAAAAATGCTCTAGAAGCTAAAGTCGCAGAAATGTCACACATATTTGGCCTGCAACTTTCTGTGCGACAAATTCAGACAGGAAAAATCAGTATAAATCCTTAGAAAATTATCCCCCAGTGTCTCCATCTGCTGGCGGTATTGAATAAGCATTGCTGCACTGATGGGGTATGCATTAGACGAAAAAAAAGAAGAAAAAGAAGAATAATACGCCCAGAAAAGAGGCGAAAAGGAGAAAAACGTAAAAAAACGTGAAAAAAAAGTAAGAGGAAGAGAAGGGAAAAAAAGGTGGAAATGGGTTTAAAAGTGATTTCGGCGGAGAATATATATATATATATATATATATATATATATATATATATATATACGCGCACACACACACATATATATAAACGTATTCTCCGTTGAGATATTGCAGCCGCTGCTGTGTCCAGGCCCAGGAGCCTTAGCACTGTGCTGTGATGTCACTCAATACCACTGACATCACTAGGTGTAAACAACATCTCTCCTTTGCTGTGTATGTGACTATGGAGCTGTTTGGTGATGTCGTCTATTATGGCCTTCATAGAAGCAACAGGAGATTGTTGCATCCATCTAGAACCCTCAGAACTACAGTGCTATGATGTCACTCACTTCCACAGGCCTTGCAGAGTGTAAACAACAACAACCCAGCTTTGTTGTGTATGTAACCATAGGGATTTGTGATGTCACCTAGAACCTTCACAGCAGCGACAGCTTTATGAGGAGCATCAGCACTGCTCTGCCTGAGCAGAACCATCACCGCCATAGGTTGTCAAATAACCCGGGTTTAACCCACACAGGTAAGTCCAATGGGGTGCAGGCATGTCCTCTATGCTTACAGCTTCCCGTGGGTGTTGGTTTGATACCGTTTGGGGACAGCCAAGGAGGCATCTGCAGGCAACAAAGGTAGGTGTGTGCTTGTGTGTGTGTTTCCTATGCAGATCCTAAGCCCAGTGTCACATGCAAGTAGGAGGAGTAAGAAGGGTTCCTGGCAAATCCGGGTTATGGATTGCATTTAAAAAGGCCCCGTGGGAGTGCAATGGGCCCCTGTCTTGCTGCTTAGCAATAATGGTATGGGTTTAGGTTCTGCTGTGTGTACTGGTGGTTGACTGCCCCCCAGCCCAGAGTGTGCATGGAAAATTGTCTGGCAGCCTCCCTGACAGCAAGCAGTGATAGTGCCCATGAAGGGCACCTTGTTGGGCCCGCCCCTTTCACGGTTATCGCTTCTCGGCCTTTTGGCTAAGATCAAGTGTAGTATCTGTTCTTATCAGTTTAATATCTGATACGTCCCCTATCTGGGGACCATATATTAAATGGATTTTTGAGAACGGGGGCCGATTTCGAAGCTTGCTTCCGTCGCCCTATGCATTGACCCGATATGGCAGTATCTTCGGGTACAGTGCACCACCCCCTTACAGGGTTAAAAAGAAAGATTCCTACTTTCATTGCTACCTGCTTGCTGGCTAGCCAGCTAGCCAGCCCTGTGGGCCTTGCTGCTGCTGCAGCCAAAAAACAAAAGGTGGTGCTGCTGCTGCTTCTGCTGCTTCTGCTTCTGCTTGTGTCTGGCCGCTGTTGGAGCGTCCAGGCACAGGACTTCTGCTGCTGCTGA